>NW_009915902.1:41297-55533 GCF_000696875.1 Nestor notabilis | reverse complement strand
AAACCATTCTATGATTCTATGATTCTACGAAATGCTTTCTATAAAGCTTTTCAAGTCAAATGACCTAAATGCAATACCATGATGTGTGAATATCGGTCTGAAAAATAAGATACTTTCTATTATAGTTATTTGAATAAAACAAGGTGTAGATACCGATTTTTACATACCCTTTTAGGTATTCTCGATATCTTAAGATTCATATTTATGTTTCTACGAAGTATGTTATCATGCAAGCATTATTAAAGCCATACAAGCTACAGCCTTGCATAGTTTTCTGCAGATAGTCACATTTACACATGTGAATACTTTATTTCGATTTAAGAAAAGCCAGTGACTTGGAAGGTACGCATCCAGTTTCTGCAGATATTGTATATCAGTTTAAAATAAGATTGAATAATCTAGTTCTTACTATTCAAGTTAGAGCAACTGCAAAAAATGCTCCCAAGAAGAGCAGCTAGATATGAATTCATGCTATGACAATGTGTATTGGATACTGTTGAATAATTTAGTTTCTGAATGAATTTAGTCAGCAGTTTGTTTAGCCTTTTAATAGCCTACTGCCTGCTTTAAAGACTTCCAGTTGCAAGCACAAAGCCTTTAAACTCTTGTATTTAAAATCTAGCTATATGCTTTCTGATTTTAATTGTATTTTGCTAATGAAAGCAGTAAGACCTGTGATACTTTATTGACTCTGAAGTGGAATAAAAAAGTTCATTGTCTTCATATTTAACTTAACTTATACATTACTTGAAAAACACAAAACTCTAGAAAAAGTACTGAACATGTGCACAGTATTCCACAGGTGAGCTGTCTCTAATTTTGTTTGAGAGAGATTCCTATGGAATTCTCGAACTGGAAATTCATTACCAAATACTGTAAACAAAGATGTGAAACTTCGTCTGCCTAACTAGGCTCTGTATTACTGAAACTCTCTTTAGATCTGAATACTCTGAATCCTGCTTGTAAAATCCTTCCACTTTACAGAAGAAGACCTCATGATTTCTGCTTTATAAAGGGATTCCCTGTATTGCAAGGTACAGTAACAATTAGTGGTGCTCAAGCCGCTGACGCAGAAGACCAGTTGCGATGACTGGATCAGATAGGACCTTGGTTCTGCAAGAGTATGTCCTGTGTTGGACAAAAGATTGCACAGGAGGTAACTGGTGATAGCTCTGGTATTTGAAATTAGCTGGAACAACAACCCTGCAGCTTTGTCCTAGCTAAGCTACCAGCAATCAACAACAACAACAAAACAAAACAAAAAAAAACAACAACCCACCAAACAAAAAAAACCCAACAAAACCAAAAAATCAACCCAAACCCAACCCAAAAAATAAGGATTTAAAAAAAAATAAATCCCAAAACAAAACCAAACAGTAACAACAAAAAACCACAACCAAAACACGTTATCTGGCAATATTACAATAAACCCAGCTCACACTGAAGTAGAAATGATGAATTTGATATCTTCTTCTGTGGTAAACGGATCTTTCACAGGTAGGTCCTCCCTCACACTGCCCACACAAATTCCTTCAGTTGCCGCTCTTAAGTGACTATTCTGCAAATGCCAGATCACTGCAGAACCCATGAAATAGAGAGTTTATGAGCTAAGATCTCCTTGTGAGACAGATTGCTTCCTGGAAGAGATGAGACGAATGAGTGCCATGTCCTTCTAGGTTTTAAATGTGTCATTTTTCAGGCCTTTCTGTCTGAAGTCAGGCACAAAAAGAAGATGCAGAACAACACTGTATGGAATGGTGTGACAAGGTCCAAAACCAGGAAGAAAGACCAGGTAATTTCAGGTCCAACACCCAAACATCACATCCCTTGTATCTGCAAGTTACTCAGCCTGCCTGGTGCATGCAATGGGAACAGTCACGACAAGGAAAAGAATAAAGAATCTCTGTATGTTCATAGGATCCAGCCATCAAGTCCAATATTGCTCCATAAAATCAGTCCTTTCAGGAGCTACCTGGAAGGGCATATGCAATCTGCATATGGATTTGGTCCCTCCTCAAGCATGCTTCCACAATTGATAGATATATCACAATGCTTGGCTGTCTGGAAAATTGTTCTATTCATATGTTACAGGCCATGCAATGAAACTGCAAATGGAATACTTTTTGCAGGCTCAAAAGGAGACTAAACGAATTGCAAGTTAAAAAATTGCACCAGAAGAGTCTGAAGAATGGGAGCACTGAAATGAAAAGGGCTACAAGAACCTATGGATTTCTTGAATCTTCTCAACTGTAGACACCTGATAGGCTAAAGTCATCCTACATTTCAGAATGAGGAAAATACTACGAGCACATGCATTTCCTCTTGAATTCTGCTGTGTCATCATCTGCAGCTCTTAAACAAAGAAAAAAGGCCACTTCTGGTTACGCTAAGCTCTGAGGAGGGACTGGGAAAGCACTGCATAGAAAATACAGCATGACAGACATCATGTTTAGCATGGTGTCAGAGCACTCAAGAGAGCAGAGCAGAAAAAGGCAGCGCTCTGACCAGAAAGGGCTGCTACCTGTGCTGTCAACCCTGGCATTGCTTTCCACAGTATCAACTATCAAATTTAGGGCAGAGATTTCCTTGCTCTACCACAGACAAACTAATCTGGAAGGCAGATCAAACATGAATTGGCAGCAGTGATATGCACATGACTGGTACACATAATGGCAGGTGCTCCAGTGCCAGCTGTCACTTCAGCTATCCCAGTCTTACATGGCTGGTAAGATGCAAGTCATGTCAAACCTTCTGCCACTGTTGGAATTTGAAGGCATCTTTCTTTCCCTCAAACACTACAGGAAATTAGTAAAGGTCCATCCAATGCCTCTGCATGGTTGAGCACGTTCTTCTTCATATCCACCTATAATGCTAATAGTGTAAGCATCTGCCTCCATTTCCAAGAATTAGCAGTTGCCTAAACTGTGCCATGTTCATTTTGTGCAAGAATTGAGTCTGGCTTGTCTACCTGATAACAAATTGTTCCTATGGTTTTGGAGGGATGGGAGAAGAGTGGAGGAAAGGCCATTGCTTCATTTAGATCTGGTGAGATCAGTACAGATAAGTTTCAGAAAGTTGATTTCACCTCCTGTCTTTCATGCTTTGTGTATCCTATGGGAAAACATTGAGCACAGCGAACATAGCAGTATGTGCAATTCAAAAAATTAATCTGCTACTGAATGGATAGAATTTGCAGCCTCAGGTTGAAGAGCCCTGACCAGGAGATAAGGGAAAACACAAAAATGGTATTATAGAGGAGTGTAAAAAACTAAAAAGTCAGTACTTTATGTAAGAGTACTGATATAATCAAAAATCAAAAGAATCTATTCAGGAAGTCCGTAGCAATTTAGCCAAAGCTTGGACAAGAATACTAGCTCAGCCGTACTCTGCTATAATGGGAGGTGGCATGTAAGCAAATCAAGGGCAGTAACATCTCTGCTTTTCTTTTTAACTCATCTACAAGTAGATAAAAAACACATTTCCAGTAATAGCAATTTGACATACACTTTAAGAACATACAAAACTACTTGCATTTATTAAGTATATGCAAAAGCAAGCATCTTGAAGCTGCTTACAATTTATGGAGTAGTTTTCATGCAGTCTCATCTGGAATTATCAGAGATTGTCTAGGTTTCTACATCATCTTACTTTTTTCCAAATGGATAAAATCTAGTGAGATTATTTGCAGGATTCATAAATGCTTCTGAATTTATAGAAGTTAGGCCTTTTTCAAAAGTTACTGCAAACATATTTTTATTTATATATATACATAAATATATATACACGCACATATATAAAAAATTACCAAATATTTTCAAATTATTTAAAGAAGATAAAAAAGACAGAGTTAGGAAGTTTGATAGAAAATAAGAATTATGATGCCCATTTGTAAGTAGGAAAACAAAATCAGAAAGATTAAGTAACATGCAAATTCAGAGACAGCAAATTAGTGACCAAATTGTGATTTCACTGCAAAATCTCTGACTTCAAAGCAAATACTTTGAACGCTTCCCACATGTAAAGCTCAGAAGAAATTGATAAGCAGAACAAAAGTCAGTGGGATTGGAGTATAGCCGAGCTACCAGTTGCACTTTGGTAATTACAAGTGATAACGACACTGAGTCTAACCTGAATTCACAGCAGAATACTCAGCACTGACTGAGTATTAAATTTAATGGACATAATGTACCATCATCACCACATCCAGGAGTATGGTACATTTTCATTGATTATTTTCACACGCTATCCAAAACTCAAGTCCAGTTAGCTTGTGAAGTCTGATGAGAGCACAGCCTGAGGTAATACAGACAGAAAAACAACTCAAAAGGTTAGATCAGGCTTGATTTAACAAGGAAAAACAAAGTAAGACCACAATGGAAGAAGAGGTTGTGAGATATCTGGGGTTGGGTTTTTTGTTGTGGGTTGTTTGTTTCTTTCTTAAGGGAAAACAGGATAATCACACATTTTGCACTAAAAAAATATAACAGGATATTACATTGTCTGGCTTTTTTATAAGTTGTGGGGAGGATAACATTGCACCATAAAGGTAGAACCACAGATACGATAAAAAACATTCAGAAACATTTCTTTTTTGGATATGACTATGCAATGTTTTTTTCCATATCTTTTAGTGTACTGTATTCAAACTCTACTTTAGAATGTTTTAAGTAACAAGGAAAACTGGACTTTGAGATAATCAGTAGTACCATGTCACCTAAATGGTTACTTCAAATTCCTATTATGAATGCTGGGGTAACCAGAATCAGCAGGGAACCATATAATTCAGTTCCTCAAGAGACACTGTCTCTCATATTTACGAAGCAAAGACATCTTTCTCATTGGAAACAAACCAGAAATCTTTGAGTTCAATTAACTTTCCAGCCTTAACAAAAGTGCACTGCAGTAGACTCTTTTTCATAGGAATAATTTATCAGAATTCTCTTTAATGCTTTTTTCATAACATTGAGATACCTCAGAAAGAGGATGAAAAATTCAATTGTGTAGAGTTGATGAGAGGAACAAAAATCCACTCTGAATAAAGGTAAGCCGATTAACTTTTTCATAAAAATCAATATAGTTGATACTGCAAAGAACAAAGAACTGGTAAGAAAACAAGAAAGAAATGAATTTGTGGGGTTTTTAAAGCAAATTGCTAAGAGTACAGACTCTGTTACCATATTTTCAATATTGTTATAGGAGTTTAAATGTATTCCCTAAGTCCCAGAAGTACAATGACTCTCTGATTAAGGAGAATGTTATTAATGTATGCAAAGTGGACACCAGCACTTTCTGGGTAAGTTCACTTAATAGTTTTATATGGTATGTTACATTTGAAAAAAGAAAGTTAAGAATTCTAGCTTATCTTCTTCAGAAACGTAACTGGGCATTTGTAACAACTAAACCTGAATTTCAAAATGCATATACATATTACAGAAACATCTAAGCCACACCTGTCAAATAACACCTAGTATGGGAACTCCAACACTAATCTGTCTTAGGTAATGTTAAAACAATGGGTATCTTCAAAGTTATTAAACTGAAGAAGCTCCTAATAGCAGGCAGTAGACGAAGTATTTTTACCTAGTTGTCTATGAACCCAATTAAAAAGCTGTTATATGACTACACATAGGTTGTAGTGAAACACACTTTTTAAAGACAGCAGGTTCTTGTCTGCTTGAGACTTGTCCTTGCTGAAAATAAGAAATGTAACTGCTAAAAGAGCAAGAAGAGTGGTTTTCCCCATGGACATGAAAGAGTATTTCAGCCTTTTCAGCCAGTAGTTACAGGGCTTAGCTGGCAGGTACAGACATCTGCTGGCAACCTAAACCACAACAGAGAAATGACACAACTACATAAAAACTGCCTTGGCAGCACCACTATGGCACAAGGAAATGACACTGCAATCAACCTTGAACCTATAAACCTCTGCAGCACTGGGAGTGGAAAGTATCCTCGCTGCCCTGTGACTAAGAAGTTTTTAAGCTGGACAGACAGTCAGATGAACTTAAGGAAAATACTGAGAAAGACTAATGCAGAACCTGGATTCCTGAGTTTAACCTCTGTCTGACAGGTTGTCAACAAGCAACACTTAGGTGGAGCAGTCACAAGTCATTCCTTCCACGCTGTAGAAGGCAGTCACTTTGACTTTGCTCCCTGTATGAAGTCAAACACTCCTGCATTTTTTTTATGTCACAAAGATTGTTATATAGGAATAAAAACAGGCATTTGAACTCTCTCCTTGCTTATTTCTACTCATAGCCTAATGAGCAGCAGATCCTAAAACATTCTAATAAATTGCATTTTGAGGCAAGACAGGAATACTCTTAGACATTGAAGAGATTTTTGTCTCAACAACGATACTCTTGCAAACTGTCTTCCAGAAAATAACTAATGCTGTATAAATTAAACTAAAGTCTGCTGAGGAACTATCAGATCCCAATCCTTTAAAATACATTTGCATGTGCATGAGGAACTGCTGTTAAATTTAAACAACGAGCACAGTTATTTAGCATTTTGGAACTTTTCTTTTGGAACTAAAAAGCTTGTGGTTATAGGTTCTCCCCACTCCACAGTGTTCCCTGCTGTATTCTGACAGAAAGGAAATGAGAATGGGGGAGGAAGTTACAACTGCAAAAATGTGAACCAATTTGTTCATCAAACATTTCTTCTCTGCAACATCTACACACCACGGGACAGATATAAATCCAGCAAGAGCACTGGCAGAACAATTCTAGGGCCAGGATTTCTGGTAAGATCCCCCACCATTTAGCAGCTGCAGATGGAATCAATGAACGACAGTTGAGGCAAAATGAGCAACTGTGAGTCTGGGAACAAGACTTCTAGACTTAACCCACTTCTGTATCATGTCTTTCTGTGAATTTAGACAACGTCCTCTATATTAATTTGATTTTTTCTGGTAAAGATTTTCAATAGCACTTAAGATTTAGGAGCACAAGTCCTATTACAACTCATGAGGATGTGAGCACTAGATCTCCAGGGTGCTTTTTAAAAAGTCTTACTCTACCTGTAAAATGGAAAAACAATCATTAACTTGCTGCCTTCTAACTACACAGATAAAAGGACTAAAAGGAATATCCAGTACTGTCCCTGTGTGAACTCCACACTTTTCCAAGGCTCAAGAGGCTAATATAACCTTATCATGGCTTCAGGTCAAAAGACTGAGTCTAATGGACCAATGGAAGGAATTAATTTCAGAGCTCAGGACCTTTAATTGAGAGCAGATGGTGCCTAGTCCCTATAAATTTAAAGTCTGGGGCCTGTTAACAGAAGCATCTAATCTCATCTGTATTGCCATAAGCAGCCAGGACCCAGTAATATTGAGTTTACAAAACAATATAACAATCTCCTAGAACTCCACTGAAAGCAAACAAGCAGCAAAGGCAGTTAATGAAAAAGACGTCATATGTTCTCTGCAGCTAAAGTGGTTAAGGGAATGAGCAGCAGAATTCCCCACTGAGTGAAGCTTTTAAACAATTTTAAATATATCTCTTTATAGAACATACAGCAATCACACAATGAAGAACTTAGCAGCATGAACAATTCTGGTTAACTCTACACGGAAGGAGACCAGATACTATACATTTAATGAAACCATGATGCTAGAGGCCATCCCTTTCAAAGTCATTTTCACCCAGATATCTTGGAAACTTTTAATATTCAAAAGAACTTCAAAACATTATAAACTACCTTGATACATTCAATATCCATCTTCAACAACAGGCAGAGAAGACAACTCAAACTTTCTCCAAGAAATAACTATTGCCAAAATTGATCTTCGACTTCACTTTTCTGCTATTTTCTACAAACTGCACAAGTGACCAATACTGGTTTTTTAGTGAAACCCACTACAAAAAGAAATTTATGTTTTGTACAGAGACAAAGCAACCCAAGTTCTTTAGCCTGTCTGCCACAGGTGCAGACTGAGACTCCATAGCAATTGTCATCAGGAATTACACAAGACATTTTATTTGTAACTACAAAGGAGTTTAAAGAAGTATTACATTTATAAAAACCCAGCGACTGAGGGGGAGGGGAATTAATCATTTTCTCCAGCATATAGTAGGTCAGCGGCAGAGCATGTAACACCAGAATAAATTTCCTTTTCTTATGCTCATGACTGCACACAGACTTGCAATGGAAATGCTTTCAAGTTTCTAGGTCATTTGAAGAAGAAACCGATCTTCAACCCTGTATGTTTAATCTCTAAGAAAACTACATGTATGAACTGTAAAAATAAAACTGTTTAAGAAAAGGTTTTGTAAGGATAGCCATATATATGCATACATAGTCTTACACACAAGATTTATGCATCTATTTTACCACAGATTCCAAAGAGCAATCATAATGTAGTCAAACAAAGAAAAGAGCCTGTTATCAGACTTTACCCTATCATGGCCTGACCAGGGTTTCCATTATTTGGGGTATTTTTAGGCTGTGATTACTGCACCAGGGGTGGAAATGTTCACGTTTTGTCTCAGATGTACCTAGTCAGCAGCCACAGTACCCCAGGGAGGGATCTGCCAGCAGCAGCACAGCCCTGGCACAGCAGCTGCACAGAACCTTCAAACTCCAAGAAAACTGTTATCTCTTCTGGACACTCTTACAGAAGATGAGAGAGATATACCTATTAACCATTTGCATATTCAGAATTTAATCCATAATTAATTCATATTGTTCCCCTGTCCTAACTTGATGCTGTGGGTTCACAATTGTGAATTTAAGAAAAAAAAAATTCTAAATACAATATTGATAAGTATTTTGCAAATTCCTGTGTATTATATAGAAACTTGGACTAACTCACATGATCACAGCAGGTGTCAAAGGCCCTTCTACTAAAGGATTTCTAATTTCACAGTCGATTTCAGTGTGCCAAACCCACACTTCTTCTCTACAACATACAAGAGAAAACAATAGATAACACAACACAAACTGTATATAACTTAGGAATACAATGGTATATTGAATGAGGGGGGGTAGTGGAATAA
The DNA here is from genome assembly GCF_000696875.1 of Nestor notabilis. Classification (NCBI taxonomy): domain Eukaryota; kingdom Metazoa; phylum Chordata; class Aves; order Psittaciformes; family Psittacidae; genus Nestor; species Nestor notabilis. The sequence goes on along the minus strand of NW_009915902.1, from coordinate 46,528 downwards.
AAATCAAACCCACAGCTTCTTAACAAGCATTTCTTTTCCTTAGACTTTAAACATCTTCTTTCCACATTAAATCAAGAAAAAAGCTTAATTTTTCCCAACAGATCAGGCAGCACACTATAGAGACCAAAGAAAAGTTCTGATCAGTTCAATCCACATATTGTTTTAATAATTGTGAAAGGAATTAATTTTAAAATTTGACTTGAAACTCAATTTCAAACTGAATTCTCATCTGCATCAAAGAAATAGAACTTTTCATACAGAAAACAACATAAGTTTTTACACGTGTTTAAAAAAGAGTTAGTTTGAAAAAACTATTTCTAGTCAATTCCAAAAGCCTTCCCATTTTTCTGTAAAAAAAAAAAAAAAAAAAAAAATCATCTTGACAAAATTTTTTCAGCTATTATTTGACCAGCATACAAAGGCTGTCACCTCTAATTATTTCAGATACTCTGACAATAGCACAGCCAATATTTACTTGAAAGCTGAAATCATTATTAGATTATTTCTCAATATGACAATATTTAATTATACGAGAGAATGCAATGAAAACCTTATTTCAAATTAAAAGTAGATGAAACTTAGAAAACACATTTAAAACAACTAAATAAGTCTACTCGTTATATAGAACTGGTATTATTTAAACTTTATCTCAATTATTAATTTAGTTTTGTGTAATGAATATGGAAATATATGTCATATATATAAGTACATCACTTTCCCCCCATATCCTAACTCTACAGGAAATGAAGTGGAGGCTGAGAAACATAGTTTCAAATGACAACCAACCAAATAATCTCACAGCTCTGACAGATTTTCTTTTTTCTTTTTATTCCAGTGATAATTGCATCAATAAACCTGATTCAGCAAATCTGTTGCTCTCTAATTCATTAATTAAAACAATTTACTGCTACCACTGTGATTTTTCAAGGACATCAAAACCACATTCCAAATCAAAATAGCAGAGATCATCAGTTTATAGATGCAGAAAACATGCTTTGCTTTCGTGGCAACCTCATAATTAAAACACAACATTAATGAAAAAGAGCTGTTTTGTTTAAGATTTCCTTCCGCAAGCATATACAGAGAAACATGTTTTGTTTAGGGAACTGAAGAGCAGTATTTTTGTATCAAACTTAAAATGGGAAGGGGGACGCCTATGAAAAGTTAACCATTTCCAGTTAGAAAAAGCCAAAGAGATTAATATTATAATAAATTGCAGAGCAACATTTTTATAGCCTTCATTTTTTCAGTACGCATACTGCTCATTAATTTTTGGTTTGAATAACACTATTGAGTCACAGAAAACAAAACCAGAAAGGAATTAAAAAATTTCTTTGTCCATCTTCTCCCACAAATCAGGACCAAACGGAATTATGCCAACATTTTAGAATTGTTTTGGAAAATATGTTAGATGATGAAATATTCAAATGGTCTTCAGCAATCTCTTTCACCAAGTTATCCTGGAATCGCTGCTGTTTGAGCCACCTCATACTTTTTGCTATTTGTGTTGTTTGCTTCTGGTCCTACTTGCTGTATATGGCCTTTGTAACAGCAGCAATATCTGGACAAAACATGCTAGGCACAACAGTCTGAATTCTTCCAGTCTCTTTCTAGCGTTGTGTGTTTAAAACTTCTGCTCATTCCTGTTAACCTTTCTCTAGGCCTCCAGTTGGCTGGCATTTTCCTCAAAATGTAGTCCCAGAACCAGTCACAGAGAGACAGTATTTCTATCTTAGCACTACTGAGTGAAGTAGTAGGATTATTTCAGTGGCACTGCACACAAAGACATGTTACAAGGTCATGAAACACACACTCATACACAACAGAAAACACTGCAGACAAATAACCACGATGAGCTTCAGCTGATGGCTACCCAGGCGGAATACAGAAATGTCTCCTTGACACACAGGATGGGGGATAGGGAAGCCAAAGCTCAACCACAGTTGAGAAGCCCTACCATGGCAGAGGACGGGTGAGCTGTTAGGCGCCACTTACACAAGCTGGGCACACACAAGTCCAGGGGACCACACAGGAGGCATCCAGAGGTGCTGGCAAAGCTGACCAACGTCACTGAAAGGCCACTCTGATTCCTTGAAAGGTCATGACAATGGAGGAAGGTTCCTCACAACTTTTTAGAAGATAAAGATCATTTTATGTTCAAGAAGGGCAAGGACTATGTGGGGAAGCAGAGGCAGTCAGCCTCACCCCAGTCTCCCAGGGAAGAGTACGGAACAAATATTGCTGGAGTCATGCTTCGTACGCCTGGATAGACCTCTCAGAAAAGAAAGGGAATGAGAACGACTGACATGTATTTACCAAAGGCAAATCACACCTGAGCAACCTTACTGCTTTCTATGAACAGACAGTTGTCTCAGCAGACAAAGGAGAGCAGCATGTGTCACCTTCCTTGACTGTAGCAAGGCTTTCAACATGGTCTCCCATAGTATCCAGGTAATTAAGCTGGAGAGAGATGGACTGGATGGGTGAACTACAGCAGTTTGTGGAAAACGGGTTGTATGAAGAGGCTGAAAGAACAGCATTTTGTAGTACAAAAATAAACTGTTGGCCAATATTAATGGCATTCCTCAGGGGCTAATATTGGGGCTGATGCTGTTTTATGTCTGTACTACATTTAACATATTGAGAATGAACAGGATGGAATGTGCCCTCAGCAAGTTTGTGGATGACACCAAGCTGAAGAGAGTGATCCTGCAGAGCAGGATTGCTTTTCAGAGGGATCTCAACAGGTGGAAAAAAACCCTCATGAATTCCAAAGGCAGAATAACCTCATCTAGCAGTACTGGCTGGGAGCCCACTGGAAAGCAGCTTTGTTGTAAAGGACCTGGGAAGTCAACGTGGACAAGTTCAGCGGTGTGCCCTTTCAACAATAAGGCCTAACCACATATTGGGTTGCATTCAGAAGAATGGAGCCAGCATACCCTGGGAAGTGAGTAGTCTCTTTTATTCAGCATTTGAAGACCACATCTGGAGTACAATATTCACTTTGGGGCTTGCAAATATTCATACAACATTGACAAGCTGAAATTAATTCAGCCAAGATTGACCACCATGACCGAACTGCTGAAGCACACAACTCAAGAGGGAGTCAAGTGAGCCCGAAAGAGGTAAAAGATGGAAGTCTAACTTTGGTCTTCTACTACCCAAGGCAGTGGTCAACTGCAGTAAGGGAAACTCTGATTAGATATAAAGGGTGGGGGGAAAAAAAAAACCAACCCAAAAAACATGAAGTTGGTTAAACACCAGAACAGTTGCCCAGAGATAATGTGGAATCTCTCTTCTTGTAAATTTTCAAAACTCAACTGAACAAGGCCTTGAGCAATCTCATGTAAGTTAATGTTAGTCCAGCTCTAAGCAATGGTTGAACCACATGATCTCAAAAGGTCCCTTCTAAGCTGAATTATTCTATGACTTTGTAAAGGACTGTGATTCAGCCTCTTGCCTTTATCACATTTGGAAAATTTGATTATTCTCACTTAAATGTAGGTCTTTGTACTTGTATTTACTGAACTGCATTTTTTCATGTGGAATTATTTCTCCAGCTTTCATTGTGTCTTACAAAATGTATGTGACTTTCCAAGTTACAATGTTCTATTTGCACTATCCAAGTCATTAAGAACATCTTACAACACATTGTGTTGGAGTACTATTTGATTCAACTTGCCAGTTCATGAAATACCAATAATCACCATTTACAGATTTTTCCAATATGTTGTCATTTATCTTGCAATAATGAACCTAGACCCTGTGTCTCTATGTCAGTAGTGAGGCAGTATCAGAAGTCTTACCAATATCAAAACACCTATTATTGTTAGAATCTGCTCCTTTTTCCCTATCAAGGAGAGGCTTACACTATCACTGAAGAAAATCATTATAGCTTGACAAGACTAATTTATTATTTATTGTTATAAAGCATAAACTCTATTCATTTTTTTTTCTAGGATGTTTTTGTTCTAACTGATTAGGCAGTTTCCTTCTCCTTAGCTTTGCTCCTTCTGAAGCTGTTGTTTTGCCTTCCAGAACCATATCCATCTCATCAATGATTTCTCAGACATGAGTCATAAAAAGCCCAGAGGCTGTGGGCACTCCATATATGCAGGACAAATTTTCTTTATTTAAGTAACCTCTAATCCTTTATTTAATAGTATGTTAGGTCTGTGATCAGTTACTCAGTTAGCAAATGCTGAAACAAAAACAACTAAAGAAAACGTATTAGCGATGTCTTACCAGTCTTCCTTCACTGTTAAGTAATAAATCAACTCCCTCTTCTAACTTTTATTAGCATTCATGTTTCTGTACAGCTCTTCACTTTTTTGCTGATTATGTCTCAATTTAATTTGCATGCCTGGACCTCCCCAACTGCAGCATTGTAAGCTCTTCCTCAGAAGTCTGACTTTCCTTCCATTTTCTGCATGGTTCGTTCTTGAAATTCAGATCTCTGGAGAAATCCTGAGCTACAACAGTTGGTCTTAAACCCCCTCTTTCACTACTCTTTAACATTAGAAGGGTAAGTTTTAACAGCCAAGAGTGAATTCTCTGAAATTTTCTTCTTAGATTTGTTTTTCCTCGCAGACCCCAATTCTAATTTTATTGCTGTCAGCTCTTTTTAAGCCTGCAGTTCCTGTGCATCAGAAGATTTGGTTGAGTGTTCGCAAAGACCCTCATCCTCTGGTTTGATGTTCTGTTTCCTGACTCCCATCATGAAAGCAACATTAAGATGACCCTTCGGAATCTCATGACTTTTCTCAACAGAAAGCTCAGTGACACTCAGTGGATCTCTGAAATCCAGGAGATCCCAAAAGGTTACCAGAAAAACGTCAGCCCAGCTCTTCCCTCTTTGGCTACCACTAGCCAAAGGAATTATCAATATGATTTTCAGTTGCATTAACAGTGAATCCTAAAGAAGATTAATTGAAATATATGTACAGAACTACAATCATAATATAACAAAATCTGAAAATCAGTGGAACTACTGAAAATTTGTGAAAGTACTGCAGTAAAAACAGGCATCACTACTTTTATTTATGGATTTCTGTTCTATGTGTCTATAACCAAAGAAAAATTTGTATGCCTCTTTAGATATTAAATAATATTTCAGAGCTGACTTCTGTCAACATTAAAACAGACTAATTTCCTGGTCATGAAATTTCTTGGCAGCAAAGCAGGATTTAAGAGATAGTGGCATGCTTAATGAGGGGTAGATAATTGCTAGA
>NW_009915902.1:0-41266 GCF_000696875.1 Nestor notabilis | reverse complement strand
GGAAAGAGTCAAGAAGCTGTAAATGGTGGTATGGCAGTAAGATGAATATTAATTCATCAGTTATGTGGCTGGTTTTGATCAGCAGGCTCAGTATTTGGCTAGCAGGTTCCAAGCAGCTATACTGAACAGTAGAGTTTATCTAGAGTCAAGTTTTCTTTTGGCATAAAGAAGGATGTTAAACAGGTGAAAATGTTTAACACTACTTCCTGAATGATGTGCATTATTTAAGAATGCAGAGTTCAAGTATGTGTTATAGATGTACTGAGTTAGAGAGAACAGATTTTAAATGTCTTGACAAGTATCTTACCAATGTATTTCTTGGTTTTCAGAGATCTGAATGCCAGTAAATTCACCACTCTGGAAGGACAAGAGAGTATTAGGTTCACAAGAATTATAATCTCCAGAAACTGTCTGAAGTCGGAGAGGAAACAAGCAGATGCCCACACAGATGATAGTGATATTTTCTCTTTTAAGAAATCCTCAGCAGTGAACATTCTACCAGCAATAATTTTTTTTCTGTATATGTGAAAAATGGGTCCAAGTTTCAAATCACTTACCTAACCAACTCAGAATGATTCCTGAGGCCACGATTTCTTACACCTCTCTCCCTTTCTTCTTTTTATTTTGCTACATTCTGAACACTTCTGGTCTTCTAAAAAACCCCCACCAGTGCAAAACTTTGACTAATTATGAAAATAAAACCCCACATGCTAGTGCCATCAGAACTATTTTCTGTGCTCCCAGCTAGTCTTTGTGGCTGTGGGCAGAGTCAATTATGTAGCATGCATCTATCCTGAGTGCTCAACAGTTTTTCAGAAGCACTGTCAATACTCCTTCCAAAGGGATAGAAGGTGACACGGACTTGCTTAAATCTTAAATGAGTGAGCATGACTTCCCAGTCAATCATTGCCACAGCCTGAATTTCAGGCCAGCACAAAAAGTGCATACAAAACCGGATCTATAACTTCACAACAAATAACTAACTAACTCAATACGGAGCTGGACTTAAGGAATAACTTGCTCAACTAAATTTCATTTTTTATTAGCTTTCTGATGTCTCATTAGGTCAGGGATGCAGTTTAACGGATTTAAAAACAATTTAAATAAAGAAGTGGATTCTGAAATACCATATATTGACCCTTTAAGCAAAAGGGCCATTTGAAGCCTAACTACAACTTCTAGCTATTACTCTGCTGGAATATTTATCACGTTTAAAAGACAAGCTTTAGTAATCTTATAACAGCTTAACATCATAAAGTTACTGGCAGGCATATAAAAGATGAGCTGCTTGTATTTCAAAGCCACTACTCCTAGAACAATTACTAACGTAAATTTCTTAAAGCAGAATTTATGAAATAACTTGCAAAGGGAATGGAGAAGAAAGCCTGCAGAAGTACATACATGCTCAATGTAGTCCAAGTGATATATCATACTGTACGTGATACTGGTAGGTTGCCCAGATTAACAGATGCAAGTCCTCCTTCAGGGAGGCTGACATGACAAATCTCTCAGAATATGATGCCAAGAGTCATATATGGAACTTGAATGAGCTCGAAGAAAAATATTTCTCTTCAAAATGATCTACTGAGCAGTAACCTAAAACTTCGATGTGAGAATACATCTATAAACCTTATGTTTGATAAAGAGTTCTGATGTTTTCTAAAAGAAAAAAAAAAAAAAAAAAAAAGAAAATCAATTTGCTGGCATCCATGCTAAGTTATTACTGTATTTAAAATTTTGCCAGCTAAGCATGTGCAATGTTATTTGTTTAAAGAAACTTCTAATCCTGCCAATATTACTCACAAATTTGGGTTGTTTTTGTAGGGTCTTAGAAACGTAATATTGAGACCTCAACAAATAAGTCACTATCTTTAACAAACTATTTCCACTTATTCATTGTCATTATGCAACAGAACCTTGAGTTTGCCTTCCTGAGGGATACGCAATCCACATCCATTTCAGAAGAGCAAACACACACAACGGTTACTAGAAAGGAAAGGAAATTATGTTTTGATACCAAGCTTCTCTTCTTGCCTAAGTGGCAAGACAGAAAACCCCAAGTACATTCAAGAAATGGTTACTCCTGTGGTTTATCTGTAGGATAAATCACAGTTTTCATCATAAATAGTCCCATTAACTCCAATAAGGTCTGCATATGATAATGGCCTATTTAAACAGTGAATAGTTTTACTGGGTGAAGAGTGGGATTGCCCAAGAACTGAGGCTTTTAGGTAAGGAAAGTACAATCTGGTAGTGTGTTTTGCTCATCATAACCTGTTGCTCCTTATTTATCTATGTTATAGAGGTAAACATGTTGCATAGAAATGCTTTTACCTGTAAAACAGTTCCATCCAAATTCAGTCAGGAATCTTTCACACATACAAACCAGGATGTAGTACAGAGGATTCATCATAACTTTAACTTTGGTTTTAAAGCCTTATCAGATTTGTCAGATTTTAACAGTATACTGGCACAGCTATTAACTTCAGGCCACGAGTTAACAAAACTCACACCTGCAATTTGGTCCTTTAAAACACCTGTGCCTGCCAGGATGATATAGCTTCCCTGGCTTTAAATTATATTTTCTATTCTACTGTCAACATTTAACAGACTGAGTTTCAACTATGTGTATAAAATGTTTCTCAGCCAAATCTTCCATGTTCAGTGGAAACAAAAATTCAGAGAAAAATACCAAAGAAGATAAAGCTTTTCACCACTTCTGCACCATCTCCACTGACATGGAGATTCATGACATGGTCCAAATTGTATGTTTCATAATCCCATGGGACTCTCAAGGCATCAAAATTTCATTAGCCTCACAGCAGTCCCAGTACCTCCCTTAAGTCAGACTGCTGGCCTCCTTATCAATAAATAGATCAACTGCAACCCTTTTTAGTGACTAAGCTTTTTGTTGAAGTTGTATCAAACATCAGATGTTCCTTGCATAAATTTAACCAGTGCAGAGTAACGTCTTTTCTAACATTCACATTCTTCTCACACATGAAAAGAATAAAATAAACTAACTTGAAGCTCATGGAGGAGGTTCTGGCATATTGTAATCAGGATTTTGGTATTTTAAAAACTGTAAATGTAAGGTTTATTAAAAAGTACAGCAAACCTATTGTACTTCTAAAGAAGTCACCTCTTTGGTAATTTAAAGATACGACTCTAATGAAATCATGCATGTGCATGTATATATAAATATGTATTTTCAAAATCATTAACCTACGGTTTTACAAAAAGACTCAAGGGAATGTTTTAGCATAGACATCTCAAAAAGAAAAATCACAGGACTGCTCAACAATTTACTCTAGATTGCTTTGCAAATGAAATCTCAAGTGTCATCCAACAGAAACTCCACTGCCAAAAGGAAATAGGCAAGTACTCCTGTCCCCTTTCAAAACAGCCTCCAACTCAAAACAAGTTTTCCAAGCATGAGACAAGACACTTTTTAACACTGAGCATCTAAGTCCAACAAAAAGGAGGATCCCATCTGAGACAGCTGTCTTGAATAGGCATCTTCAGTTAGAACCAGTCACCAGTGGAAAGACAATTACGTATTATACCAAAATATAGCTTTGGTTTTGTCTTCTTGAACTAAAGTTAAAATAATAAATAGGTAAAACTAAACATTATTGCTTGTAGTTTAAAATAAAACTGTCTTCTTTTTTTTCTTTTTCTAAGGATTACCATACATACACGCACACCTACATTGCTGTTTCCCACAACGTCTTCCAGCTATTGCCAGAGGATAGAAATAAAATTGCTCTGACTTCTGTACAGCTGAGCAGACAGGTTTAATAAATTAATAAGATGACATGTAGACATGCAGGCAATAGCCATCTCTAATTTTCATTTTTACTCCTTTTTCCTTATTCCTCTTTTGAATTTGTCATATAGAAAGTCATGAAGTTAATAGAACAATCATTCTAATTCTAGTAAAGCTGAAAACCTTCTCCAAATAAAAAGTTAAACATAAAACGTTTTATAATATTTGTGCATTCAGCATTTAACACTGCATTAGGTTCTATTCATAATCTCAAGTGGAGGTAGAAATTTTTTAAAAACCTTTAAAAATGAACCAGTCAATTATATTAACCTCTGTTCATTTAAACACTAAGCCTTAATATATAATGGTCATAGCCCACATCTTACAAAGCTGCTGTTTAGAATTTATTTTTTTTTGGAGATTTTAATTGCACAGTAATCTAGTCCCCCAGGTACATCAAAGGCCACATATCCCTCTTCAACACAATTCTAATTGCTCTCACCAGCTAGGAGTTTAAAGCACAATCAAATTTGTTTTCAAATCACATGAGCCCTGTTAATAAGCTGTTCTTTGTGTTCATTCATCCATTCCAAGATTCTACAACTTCTCCAAGATGTCTTGAAGAAGAGCTTACAATGAAACCTTTGACTGCAAGCTGGCCTTGGGGATCAACTTTATCACCACTTACTTAGCTGTTCCCCAAAGGGTAACAGGTGACATGGTCTGAGATGAAACAGAGCTAATCTTTTTTGTGATTAAACTCTTTCAAATAGCTAAAACATCGCACCCAAACCTTGCATTACGTAGGACTGATATTGAATATTGACTTTTTTTTTGGGAGGGGGAAGAGAGGAGGAGAGAGGGGTGGAAAAAAAATAAATTAAAATACAAGGCCATTCCTTTAATGATTTTAAAATCTGGAGCCTCAACCAAAAGAGCAAATAAAACATTGATTTACATATGGGCATATGAATAAGAACTTACCATTTTCACTGTCGGACTTGTTTTCATGTTCAGTATCAGTCAGAGTGAGGGCTGAGTTGGAACGGCTCGAGAGACAGGAACTGCGCCCTGATTTGACCCCCCTGCCCCAAAGTCTCATGGCATGCTCTGGAGACATCACTCCTTCATTTTCAGTATCAGCATCTGACCCTGCACTGATAGAGTAACCTCTGTGGGGGAGCCCCATTTCCGCACAAAATGCCAGTCCTCGACGAGTTGCTGGTTCACAAACTCCTAACTGCCTTAGGGTAAAATTCTGTCCTGATTAGAGGAAAAAAAGATAACAAAAAGTGAGAATTTTTTTAAAATTTATTTTAAAAAGAACCTAAGCCTAAAAACTCTTCATGTGTATGATTGTTTCAGATATCAAACAAGGTGTTTTGTCAAAATTCTGTGCATATTACAATCAAGTGGATTCTTTTGTCTCTAGCTCTCTGTGGTGCCCCTTTCATTCATACTACACCTTGGCACTGTTTTGTCAATACTTAAACACATCAAAAATGCTCCTGAGTAGACAAGAAACATAACAGAACCTGCAAACTAAGAAAGGCCAATTCAGCACATGAAAGGATCAAATGTAAATGTCAAACTTTTTCCCTTTTCCCCCCACCCCTGTCAGGATTATCTTTTTGTGTGCGTATCCTAGTTAGAAGCCAAAGCAATAGGTTATTTTCCCCATACAGATGTCCCCCTAATGTGGCAAATGAAAAACTTAATGGGAACCAAACTCACATGGTCTTTACTGGATCTGTCTGCTCTACTCTAACACACAAATATAAACAAACAGGACAAGGACTACAGTAGAGTTGTTATTTTTTTGTGTCTATTTTGAGAAACATTTTAGGTTTTTACTACTTAAGCAGAGTCTGTGCATTTTAAATAGATTTTTAGCCTCCGTTTTGGGGCAGAGCAAGAGACATAAGTGAATCCCCAATGATTGTATTAATAAATTAGGAGCAATAAACTCATGACACTTCAATAACTTAAAGTGTGTAAATTATGTGACACTCAAAAATGACTGCCTTTTTAATGGTTGTGTCTTCATCCTACTTTTATGTCCATAGATTTAAAACATTTTATGATATACAGATACTTGGCAAGCTCATTTGCATGCTTGTACCCATAATGCTTTTCCACCCTAGCCCACAGTTATTTCATAGCTCTGGGAACAAATGAGAACACGTATTCAGTTTTTGAATGACAAGCATCCTAATTTCACCAAAATTAGTAATTTAATATAAAAATATGTTAAATTAAAGCTTACAATACAACAAGAACAGAATCCTGTCAATCAGAAAGTAATAGAATTACAGAAGTGTGAATACAGAAGTGTAAATAATTAACTGAAATATTAGGAATTAATGCCCTGGCCATTGACTTTTTTAAGTGAGAGAATTATTTTATTGCTGCGGTCACCCTAAGTTTCTTCACAGTCAGAATCATAAATGAATTTTGACAATGACTTTCATGAATAATGAAAATTAGTTACTACAATTAGGTACAAATCAAAGTGCATTTATTATCCAGCTGTGAATAAATATTTAAACTAAAATACAGCTGTGGAGGTAAATAAGCATATCTGTGACTGTGTCTTAACAACGTGAAAGGTATAAGAACAGCAGACTACCATGTACACTGATAGTGTCTTATAAATTTTTTAAGCTATGTCAGTTCTCAGGTTTTGAAAGAGTTGAAGCTAATCAAAGCAGCACAGGTCAAACAAACCGCCCAGTGGTAATAGGGTCAGAGCTGGAAGTAGTGAAGTGTCTACAATGCTTATTATTTTGTATTTTGGCAACTACATGCTAAGGGTGACAGTCTAGAGCACTGGTTTTATGCATTTAGTACATTATGTGAATCTACATTTTCAAACAGTTGCCTAAAGTCAGAACCGAACATAGGAGAAGCCCATGTGTGCATGTGTATGTATACAGGTGTACACACACACATGAAGCAGTTAAGGTCTATACACAGTTGCACATGCAGCATCTTATTGGTTCTAAGAACAGGGTTTTGGGAAGCAAAATGGAAAGGAAGAGGTATTTTTGACCAAAGACAAGGTTACTTGAGTCAGTAACAAAACTACTGTTGACTTTGATGCTACAAGATGTTATGCCTATAGTCCCAGTACGTCACGGTGCTGAGGTCTGTAGGCAAGGAAGGATGTGGACAGACACAGATGCTACCTCTTGAGACACAATTAGAGCAGATGCAGCAGGTGAGCATTGCAACCTGCAGCTCCTCTGCCAGCCCATACCACACAGCCCCGTGCTCCCCCCCAGCAAAAAGGACCTCTTTGCACTCAGGCAGTCACTCAGGGAGACATCTGTGCAGAGACATCAATTGGCAGAGACTATTTATTCCCTTCCCTCACCACATTTTTTTTTCCTTTTAAGCAAACTATTTAAAAGAAACTACTTCAGGCAGTATATAACCACATCCTCCATGATCACTTTTTCCAGGAGATTTGTCTCGAGCACAACATACCACCTACCATTTTTTAATAGATTATTTATTTATTTAACTAAGTCTACAAAGGCCTACATCCATGTAAAATATTTTCTTCTTTTTTCCCTTCTTATGATTGGTAAGAAAACCAACCTGATACGCCACAGTGCCAAACCAGAAAAGGCAGGAAGATTTGTATATTGCTCTCTCAGCCCATTCAATATATTAGAGCTTCTCACTATACTGGGAAGTTTAACAGCATAACCCAGAAATGTTGCTGTAGATTTAGAAACATCAGGCTAAATCATCTTCTGAATTAAAGCTTTCCTACGAGATTTACTAAGAGGATTGTACTCCATGTAAGTTGCCTACACTAATGAAAACAAAACAAACAAAAAAACCCACCACCACAAACACAAAACCTAAACCAAAAAGTTGAGATGGAAAAATATGTATTTGTGTAAGAATTTATAGCCCAAAGGAAATCATACATACATGATACAAAAATTCTACATCATGTTAAGTTTCCTGACCAATGAAAACAGGAAGTCTTCCAGGACTGAGGGGAGGCTGAACACAGCTGGAATGCTGACATAGTGGGCAGCAGAGTAGTTGGGGGCTTTTGGTTGATAATGAACAATACTGTGGGAAAAAAATTTAAATATAAAAATTGAAAAGGAGATTGTAGGAGCTGGGGGGGGGGGGAGAAAAAGAAAAACCAAAGAAAAAGAGAGGATGTTCTCCTTGTGTTCTTAGAGTTTCTAATTAACCTTTCCAGAATGACTTCAATATGAGGGATTTAATCATCCTTTTCTTACACTATACACACATTTGCAATTTCTCCTACTGACAGTAAGTGCCTCAACAGTTCATAAAGACTTAAAAACAACTTGGCAATTGTAATGAACTAATTCCTGAGAAGAAAATATACATACAGAATAAACAGACAGGCAGAATGCTCTGCGGTGGTGTTTTTGGTTGGTTGGTTGGTTTTTAACTTTCCTTTAAAGAAAAAAAAACGATGAGTGAAAATAACTAAAAAAAAAAAGAAAAAAAAAAAACGACACAGCATTTCAAGGAGACTTGTTCTGGAGACACCTTTGGGAATTTTCACTATTTGGGATGATGTATCATGAAGTTAGGTTTTAAAATAAAAAATAATGCTGTTTGCTACCATGCTACCATTAGATACTGCATTTCTCTTACCTGGGAATACCAGTTTATGCGTAGTGTTAGGACTGCTGACACCCTCCATTTGTGCAAACAAGAAGAAAATTAATGTCATAACTCTAAAATAACTTTCAGAAGCTTGCACAGAAATCACTGTTAAAAACACATTTTTAACACATTTGCCAACAGTAACCATATACATCTACCTCTTACGTTGCAATCACTTTCTGTGTAAGCAATGATCCACATAAGATTGTATCTCCTTAACTACATTAAATACATACAAAAAAGTGTAGCAGTTTTAGGGTTTGGGTTTGTTTTTTTTTTTTTTAAGAGTGTGTGCATATATATTTCTCTGTCAGAATCCCACAGGTTACATTTTCTAGAAATGTAAATGCTTCGGGTTTGTTTTTTTTTTTTAAGTTTAAGAAAATACTGCATATAAGCAAGTTTGATGTAAGCAGAAATAATGTATTATTTTAGAAAGCCAGAAGTTAACAGCTGGAATTAAATGGAAACCTGCTGTACTTGTGTCACATTTGTTTGCCTGACTTAAATTGAGGAATTTGTTCAAAACCATCAATAATTACTTAAGCTTCAAGTTGGAAATGTTATCTTTTGGAGATCGGTTTTTGAAGAGGACTGCTAAACAAAGGAATGGGCCCCATGGTTCTTCACTTGTCAGTCCTTGCTCTAAGTTGGATCTACACTAAATACATACACAGAGATATTCTCTTAAAAACCATGAAAAGTGGAAACAAATGGAAAGAATGAACAAAAGAATATCCAACAGAGAATTTGTCGGCATCTCCAGACATCAGCACTGTCCTTAATAATTCATTAACCACTGATAAGTGACAAGTCAGGGTTTAGCAACAATAGACTATATTGGAAAGAGGTAAAGAAAAAAAGTCTGTAAAGCCTACAAATCATCTGCCTAGTTAACATAAAAATACACCCACACTCCTACCTTTTAAACCAGAGGAATTATAGTCTGAGTGCCTTTGCCAACTGGTTTTGTTGTAACACGATATACATAGTACTAAAAAGGCAGAGGTCCCAAACCCATCCAAGCCCATACTGAAATGTCTATTTAGTTTAGCTCTTCCTTGTTTCTGATGTTTTGTGCTATGTCTGCTGTCTCTGCACCCTTTAGTACTTGTCAGGACCATTTTTAGTCTATTCTTCCTTTGTATCTTGCCTTCTATCTGTCTGTAACACTACCCTGCCACTCAACAATCTTCCCATGATAACACATGACAAAAATACACTAAACTTAGAAAAACTGTCAAACAACAAAATCTATAGAGACACAAAACTATGACCATGGTCCTTAGGAGCAAATCTTCTCCCATAGATTGCCTTGATTCCCTACTTAATCCTGATTTTATTTATTTTTTATTAAGTCTCATTCTTTTCAAAAACAAATGAGGAAAAATATTTTTCTCACATTTTTATTTTCTATCTGCAGACTACCGCATACAAACATGTCCTCACAATACAATGCTTATCATATAAGCTTATTACACAAGCAGAACTGATGTCAACAGTGCTGAAAAATGTTATTGCAAGGACCATGCTGGTTTCTGCTATTTTGAGATGGGAAAAGTACTTCCTTTTGTATTCATGTTTAGATACTGCTAGTGGGCTATATCTGAAGCACCTTACCTGGAGCTCGTTCTCAGTACCTCTGAATACTTTCTGCAGAAAAAAAGTAAACACAGATGCTCTGCATCTTTGAAATGCTTCACCATTTCTGCATAAGCAAGAGCTCAAGACTACTGACCTGATTCAACAGTACCTTGCCTTCCTAACTCATACACATGACAAGTATGAAGGAATAACTCCGTTAACTGCAAACTGGCTCGCCTGTTCACTTCTCCAGTTCCTGAAAAATACGGAGTTCAGTTATGTGCTAGTCAAAGATGGAAAAAAGAGCTTCTTTGTATATAACAGTAGGCAGCAAAACTGTTCGCAGGACACTAGCTAGTCAGTACAGGACCTCTGAGAACATGGGTCAGATGCCATCTTCCTAGATGATCAAAACAGACTTGGACTGGTTTAGCAAGAATTCCATGCATTCCTATGGGAACTTAAACATATTTACTTTCAAGTGCCAATTCTACCTGGTTTCTTAAGGAAAGCCATGTAACTTCTTTGTAAAGAAAATAATAGGTTTTTCTATTTACTGTGGCAAATACAGTGTGGCACACTTTCAAAGGCGGTCCTTTGGAAGGAAAGGTCTTGAGAGGAAGGACACGGAAATGGAAATAAATGTACAGTAGAATAGCAAATTTATTGGAAATGAAAGATTAAAAACAAACAAACAAACAAAAAGAAGAAGAAAAAAAACAAACAAAAAAAAACCCCAGCAAAACAGATGCCTTGGATAGTCTATGAAACTGATTAGAGCAAAAATGCTGTCTCCAGAAGTCAGAATGTTAGACGGGTAGAATACAATTACACAAAAGAGAGCATGAGCAATAGATGTCATACGATCTATTCTGCCACACAAACTTCACTACAATTTTACTAAAAAGGAGTTTTCAAAGCTGTACTTGCAGATTTCTGTTTGCTAGGGTGCAAGAAATTGCAGTGAAGACTGACAAGTAATGAGCTTTGCCTATGTTAACAACATTTCTTCTTTCTGATTTGGCATAGTATTTTGTTATTACTTCAGCCTGATTTTCTCTTTTGTTTTTGTGGAAATGATCTGTGAAATTTAAACCATCCTAATCCACTGTATCACATTTTCCTCCTGGTTTTAATTCCTGTGTTTTTCTCTTCACTCATCACAACCTTCTTCTTTGTCACCTTTTAATCTCTCTTTCTTGACCTTTCCACTCTCTTCAATTCTCCAACGTAACCTCCTTTTCTTGTCATTATCTGATTCAGAGTGGAGCTGTAAGATTCATATAAAAGACAGTTGCTTCTCCAAAAATCCAGTAAATTACATAATAACAGCATTCAATTATATTAAATGTTAGCAACTGTGCATATCATTTTCACATGCTTGTTTTTCTGAGCAAACAGTAACACAGCTCTTGCATTCCTTATAGGCTTTCAAAAACATATAGGGATTTAAGTCATGGTCTCAGTGACTTCTGAAAAAGTTAGTGCCAGATACTGTGAGTTCTCTGAGCTGCACTTACTGTGCCACTCTTGGTAGAAGAACTTTACGTAAGACTCAAAAGCTGAGCCAATTTTAAATAAAACAAAAAATAACCTCAAAACAAAACCAAACACAACCCCCCTTAAAGTATTTCGAACATGGTATTCAAACCAGCTATGTATTTTTTATAGCATTAAACTACAGAATCACAAGGAGATATAGATTGAAATGCTAGCCTGGGAAAATTTTTATTTTAAGAAATAGAATAGAATCTTCCTGCCACCAGTTTTCCAAATTATGGTTCAAACATGCAGACTCTTCTGTGCAGTATGAGAGACTCAATTTTATTCCCTGTTAGGCTGGAAGGTGGTAAGGGATCCTCAGTACTAATCCACAGACTAGAACATATGAAGCATCCTTAATCCAGTATAAGGATAAAGAACTGTTCATCAAACCCACTGAAGTTACTACAGAGTAAGATTAAAGTCAGCTGAAGATAATTTCACAATTGCACAACTCAAAGCTTCAAGCTACAGCATCAGCAATAATGTTCCAATAAATTAATTAATAATTTAAGCATTATGGTTCCAGATATTGGAATTTTAAATAAAAATCTATGCTTATGACTATGATTAAATAATATACAAACTAAATTAAGAGAAAGTAACACGGCTGTCCAGATCATAGGCTGCAAGAGGAAAAAAATCACCCCAAAACCAACCAAACAAAAAATCCAAAACCCACACCAAAAAACCCCAGGATTCTGTGGATTTAAAAAAAGAAATATAACTCCATGAGCAGCAAGGAACACAGTCTTGATCATGACCAGAATGACAGTATAGACATTTTAAACCTCTATCTTAATCTTTGGATCCTGGAACCAAATCATCAACATCTCAGCATCCATTTATTACAAGCTATGAATAAAGACTAAATCTGATAGATGTGAAGAAAATATGACCCAAGGGTAAGCAATGTAGAGATGATGGATATCCAGTCTGCAAAGAGCCTACAACCCTAGATTTGACAGGTATGAACTGCCACATTAAGGTCAGTACGATGCTAATGACATGACATACAGCTTGAAATGGGGAAAACAGGTGAGGAGGAAGGAGGTAGTATGAAAAGAATCACGCAAAATACAGTTCAGGCTCACTGCTATTCCTCCATATAGGGAGGAGAGAAAACTGCCATTATTTTTGCCTTTCCACAAGGGAAAGGCATGTCTGACTTCACAAGTGAGCAGAAAGACCCACAGAGGGTTGTGTCTCAAAGCTTGATAGAAAACTTCATTAGTTCAACAGGCTCTGAACCTGTGAAAAGGAAAAAAACCCACCACACCTATTCAGAGTAGCCCATGCATTTCTATTTGTAGGACTTCATAAACAAGTACCCCACAGTCATGGCAATCAGCTCTGTCTGTAATGCAAGGACAGAATGAGATGCTTGGACCATTGCTAACAGTAAGTGCAAGAAATAACAGGGAATACAGACCCAAAGATTTCTACAGAAATGAAAACCTCTTTTATTCCCTCTCTCACTCCTGTTTCCCATCACACCCTCCAAAAGAGTTTCCATTCTGTAAACCTCCATAATAAATGTAGTGTAGCATTGTCTTAATTTAGATTTTCTAGCAAAATATCTATTATACTGAAGATAAGGAAGAATTCAACTCAGATATTTATGGTGCTGCAAAGCAAAAAAGTAGAAACACAAAACTGGAGGTAAATGTGTTCCCTTGGCCCTGCCATTTCCTCTTTCAGCTTTAATTAGCTCAGTAATGCTGAGTACTGACTCTCAAGCCAGTAAATTGTGACATTGTACAAATGAATTTCAGAAAGAATCAGGAACTTTCTCAGGAATTACTCCATTTTACGTCTTTGCTTCACTTTCTGCATTTATTTGCCAGTGATGGAATAAGCAATCACTCACAGCTTGGCCTACAGCCCTGACTCTCAGCCCTAAGCACTAAATCAATGGACAGCACAGGCGGGCCTCTTCAGCTTCTTTCATTCCTCACCCCATCACGAACCGCACACTTTTCTAGCTTTATTCTCTCCATAGATGTTAACACACTGAAGTCATCTTTCATAGCTATGCATGTGATCCATTTATCTTCCCAGTTCTGAGTTTAGTTTTCATTATGAACAGGAGCAGCACATACGTCTCAGTATAAGAGCTACAGAAAGATGTAAGAGCAACTACAGACCCTTTACAGTATCTTTCTTCCTATGAGGCTGAAAGTCCTTGTGAAGGCCCGTTGCTCACCTTACAAATCCCTAATCAATATGATCAAGAGCTTAATTCTTTTATTTTGCAACCGGACTGGTCGAAGCAAGGTTTTTATTCTGTGGATCAAGGCTGAGTAGAAATGCCTGATCAAGCAGTCTACTGACAATAACCAAGGTTGATTTTTCCCTGGAGAATCACAATCGCCCTTTGTCTCCAGATCTGTAGCTCATCTACAGACCCTGATCCACAAGGGGACAATTTCAGCTAGATGAATACCTTAGAGCAAGTGTGCATATCACTGAGCATGAACTAAATATACCACCAATCAAATAAAAGTGAAATGTTTTTCTTAGTACTACTCTGTAGCTAATAGAGTAACTTCAAAAGTCAACAGATCCTTATCACCCAGAACCTGAAAACCAATTAGCTTCTTATTGTTGCTTTAAGAAGTAACTAGTATAGCAATGAAAGATGATAATATTACTTAGCACTTACAGCACTTTTCATCTTCAAAGCATTTTGCAAACATAAACTAATTAATTTTCCCAACACGCCTGTGAGGTGGGTAAGTGTTATTACTGCTGTATTACAGAAGGGAAAAAAGAAAACCCAAATAAAAAAAAAAAAACAAAACACCTCTGGCAGAAGGTTATGTGCTTAGCTCAAGGCCACAAAATTATCCAGAACACACTGGCACTGTATGCTGCTTATACAAGTTACCCACTCAAATCAGGCAGATACTGCAGGTGGCTGTGTTTTAGCATAACAAAAAAGTATCTGTCATGATGACAATCAGGACACATCTTGCACGGCAGCCAGGAACATATAACACTAATTCTAATATCTGACTAAGGTTTTGAGAAACAGCACTTGCCGTGTCAATGAATGGCGATTAATTTGCTCATCAGGAGAGCACAGAGTCACTTATCTATTATTTCATACCTTCTCGTAAACAGTCTGCAAAGCAGACCGATTCACTTCTATTGAGAATCAGTTGCCTACTCAACAGCCAAAATCAGCCCCTCATTAAAGCATCGGTAGTTGAAGGTCAAACTGGTCTTGCATGTATGTCCTTCCACTGCTTCAGACAGGTTACTTTAAAGTAGGCTCTAGGTTTAAAAACATGACCATTTAAATCATTTAATCCTACAGTTGACATTTATGGTGACTAGAAAGATTAAACATTTTGCTATCCAAATAATTCATCTTGAGTAGCTAGTATTTAAGAGCAATAGACTTTGGAGTCATATTACATCAGGATAGAAGTTGCAATTAACATTTCAGGTTTCTGAAGTCTTAAAAATGTATCCCTGACAATGTCCAGTATCTTATACAATAAATTGTCAAAGCATATATATCACTGTTTCAGGTCCCTCTTCCACTGAATGGTGGGATTTTTCTAGCACCTGAATCTAATTGGTATGGGAGTGGCAGCTGAACGATACCTACGATACACCCACACACTGGAATGTACTGTACACGGCTTTGCTTTTCAACAACCTGGTATCAGTTATCCAGCATATTGCGAAGGAAAGAAACTATTTTTCTTCACTTGTTTGATAAGTTCAGCCTCTCTTTTTGCAGTTCCAAGGAATTATTAGGGTATTTAATCTCATCTAGGCACTTAAGTATTCCAGAAGAGTAAAGGTACAAAACCATGCTTAAAAGTACTTTCTGCTGCAAAACTGAAAGGGGTGGCATGAAAATAAATTACATTAAGGCTTGGCTGACAGTGAATTGTTCTGATTGATAAACATGGTGAACTCATTCTCACTGCCAGCTAAGACAACCAAATAACATTACCTGCAGGCTAAACCATAGTTGACTAAAACTTTCAAAAATTAAAAATTTAACAAAGCTTCCACTGCGTCATTGGGTCTATTAGCAAAAGGTGTCCTGAAGCTCAGCCTGTCAATTCACACAGTTCACAAACAGTCCTGTGATTATTTTGTACAAAAATACAAACATGCACAAATCTGCAATACACCTGCCACTTCTGCTCATGGGTCAGCCTCCCGCTCCCGGGCAAAAACTCACTGACACAATATACAGATCACTCTATAGGATCACTATGCTGTCCTGCAACAACAATATGCTTTGAAATGGAACAATGACTACTTAAGAGGTATTGCATATTCCTTTCTACCCTTTAACATGTATCTGATTGATGGAAAATAAATACAGTTTTTGCCTACCTGTATTTTTCTTACTAACTTAATAAAAAGTTCAGTTCCTGCGAGTCCAGGTTTGATTCATGATTGTTCTCAAATTATTTTTATATTGTTGTATTATTATGAATTCCAATTATTTTATCCTAATGCAATTTAAAAAATACTACTTACTTGCTATATTGCTAAAATCCTTCCCTCCTAGTCCGTAGTCACATCACACTTCCAGATATTTCTGAGGAAGAGATCATCTGGTCCAACCTTTCTTGGCAAAAGCCCAGTCTAGACAAGGTGGCTCAGCAACCTTTCCAGCTGAATCAAACATGTCTAATGTTGGGGAATCCCCTGCTTCTCTGGGGAGATTATTCCACTGGCTGATTGTTCTCATTTTGCATTGCTTTCTCCTATCTATTTTGTGTTACTTCACACAGCAGTTTTATTCTGTAAACACAGGAATTTCTCTGTACAACAGCTTAAATCCTGAATTCAGCAAGATACTTGCGCGTATTCCAAAACACAAGCATTCAGGTTGCTGAATTCAATTGAAGAAGTTGTACATTTAAATCAGGCTGCTCATTATAGTTGGATACTTCAAAGCATACAAAAATAAAGTGTCTTCTTCCTACCTAACACATAAACAGCAAACAATCATATTGTTGCACCTTGGAAAGTAAATAGTCTTTCATGGTGCTTCATCCATTGTCAAGGAATGCTTTTAAAGCAAAAAGCTCATGGTCTTTATTTACATGGCTAGGTGCTGAGTTTGATTATCCACAGGCTTACCAATTTTTTCTGAATCTTAAAGTAAAAATAAATAACTAAATCAGAAGTTCTAAAAACAGTATGCTAAATAATCCTCATCTGAAGAGTTTAAATACAAAACCAGTTTTGCAACAGATGGAGGGGCTTAAGAAGACCACCACAGTAGGTCTCTCAAGGATGTTATCTGAAAGCTTGCTGCCTAGATGAAGTTAAAATTTCCTAAACAAGCATACCTGCTCTTAAAGTCCTGTTAAATGGGTTTCAAAATTAACATGATACTCCCAGTTATATAATAATTTCACATTCAAGTGTTTTACTATATGTTTTAAATGGTATTTTTTTTTTGGAATTACAGTAACAAACATGCCTTTTTAGGCTCTTATTTATGTAATTAATCTCAAGCAACATAAAATCAGACAAGGAAAAAGTTCTGTGACTGGAATTGACAGTTGGAGAACGTCCTCTCGACAAGATGCCCTGGGATAAACCTACCACTAAATAGGACACACATCTCCAGTGGCAGCATCCATTTCTGAATTCCTACCATGGGATTTTGGGAAGCAGGAAGCACGAAGACCTGCTGAGAAATCTCAGAAAAAAAAAGGTGGGAAATTTCTGATTCATAAGCAGAAAGCTTTGAAGGGCTTTACTCCAAAATATCAGCCATAAAAACATACTGATGTCTTTAACAGTGTGCCACATTTGAAAGACTCAAGAAATTCACTTAACTATTCCAGTAGCTTTCCAGCAGACACTGGAAACTTGAACTTGATATTGTTATTTTACACAGTGCGGGGGAGGGGGTGTAAAAAAAAAAAAAAAGTGAAACACTAGTCATGATTAATTTTAAAAATTAATTTCCAATTAAAAGTATTTATTAAAGCTTGACTTTTTTGCTTATAGATTCATTTCCTGTTGACTTAGCAGGCTAGAATGTAATTAGACTGTCAACAAAGCTACATGTCTGCACTCTATTTCCAGACAGAGAGGGGAAAAAATAAATACAGGGAAGCATGTTTTATATATTATTTAAAAACCTTTGGAATGACCTTGAAGACCTTTTCCACAAAATGCTTCCAATGCCAGAAGCAGTAAATTCTTTCAAAGATGAATCAAAAGGAACATACTACCTAAGACAGCAAAACAAGCCCTTTATAACCTGACCCTACCAAACCTGCAGGCAGTCCCCAAAGGTGCTAAACCAGCATGCATTAGAGGGGAAGCCAATAAGCCAAACAAAGAGAATTGAAAGGACAATGAGAAAAATCAAATGGGCACAGATGACAGTGCTGAGACCATGAAAAGGTGAAGATGACACTGCATGTGCCAACTACCATTTCAGGGCTGTAGACATGTAATTTATTGCATATTGGGCAATAAATATTAGCTAAATACTATGTGCCTTTCTGAAGAAAATTAAGAGGAAAAAAACACCAAAGCCCCAGTGCACCATCATATATAACATGCCAGACTATAGAAGTCCTTCCATAGCATTACTGCTATTTAAAAAGAATAGTACTCTATTCAGGCAATAGTTTATGAATTTATGAACTACATAAATGACCTCTATTTGGATAGAATTTTGTCACTAGTACTAAGAAACTGTCTACAGTACAGGTCTTAGAAAGCTTCCTCTTGAATTTACCTCATTAAAGTAATGAGATCAAGGTGACTAACGTCTTAAAAACTAGAGAGTAGTGATGACCTGAAGTTTCAACATATCACAGAAACCAAAAATACACCGCAGAAAGCAGACAGACTACAGTAGGTGCAAGGCCTAGTTACACCAGCCTAAGAGAAATACTTTTATTTTCTTCACCAACATTTGTAGGCAAAAGTCAACACCGTGCGTCCAGCTCTAATTCTAATGTAAGGTTATTCTACTTGGAACAAAGAAAAACCACCAATGGGGAAAATACTTACAAACCTTTCTAAAATTAAAACTAAGGACTTCCTCACAAGGAGGAAGCTTTCTTTTTCTACCCATAAATCTATTCTTGTTTCCTTATAAAAGATAGCTTTATACAAAAGACTGAGGTATAAGTTCACACAGCTCTTGGCCTAGCTTTATCCTTTCAGGTAACTGGGCTGCAGTACTCCATGCATTTTGTAACTTGTTTTTCTTTTCTTATGTTAAGTAGTTTACTTGCAGAAATGTCAGTTCCAGAAACTACAGTTTCAAAGCCAAAAGTGACATGTAAGTGCTTATACCCTAACTAGAGCCAAGTACCATCTCTTAAAACCAGTGAGGTTATCTAGTCCAAAGCCTCTGTTCAACTACGGTCAGCTACAGGAAGTTGACCAGGACTATATCCAATCAGATTTTGAGCATCTCCATGGATATTTAGATCTCTTATGTCTCTCCAATCCTGGACTCAAATTCAACACTGAGCTCTAGTAATGTGTTAGCATCTGGTTAGATACCATAGATATCCACTAAAAAAACCCAAACAAATAAAAAACCAAAACCAAAACCAAAAATAAACCGAACTACCCCCCCCCCAAAGAAAAAAACAAAACCAAACAAACCTAAATGCATTAATCATTAATTAATTCACCTTAGTTACCATACAGTGCTCTGTTACTGCCCATGAAAGCCATAAGATGAAGGCACTGAGCTAATATGTTATTCTTACACTCATCCACACACACTGTGTTTCCCCAAACCTGTTCATAGGGCTTGGCCTTCTTGGAACTGTTATATTTGTTTATTTTTATTAATTTTGAAGCTGTTTACATTTTAGGCATATTAGAGTGGCAAACATTTGGGCGATCTGTTAATGAGTCAAATTGATGCTGGAGGTCTAGTTTTTAAATACTGAATACTTCACATGAGCGTGCAAAGTTGTCACTGACCCATTGCCCAACATGGGCCGTTTACTTAACTTTCCTGTGCATTGTATATTATCTATTTCAAAGATGGCATGCAATGCTTTCCCACCTTCGTAAAACATTTAAGGAGATACAGGTATACTATGCGTGTAGAGTGTTACTAAAATTAATGACAGTGGTATAACAGCAAACTTTTCCTGCAGCAAGAATGCCTGGTTACTTGGTACTAATGAATTATACATTCTGAATTACAACATCTTGCCTACCTTGTCTGGAATACTCATCTGCTTCTCTGTGGACCAAATCTTTTACCCGGTTTCCATACAGCAACCTAGAGGAATCATGATCAAAAGCTTTCAAGGTTTCACTGGAGCTGTAAGACTTCTGTGTAGGCACTCTGCACTCATCATTTTCTGCAGAAGAATTTGTATAGCGCCGCTCCTTGTCTCGTCTGCTCTTTGTCAGGGAGCAATAAGGCCTACGTTCCTTCACATCCATACTTCATTCCTTCTCTGTGCACATCAGTCCATCTTATTTAGAAGTCTTCTCTACATTCAGCTTACGTTCACCTATAACAAAATTAGAAAGACAACCGCTGATGTGTTACAATGTCCTCTAATTGCAGTGATTGCTTCCTAACTCTCTGGGAGAGAAAGATCTCATCAGTGATGGGTGAGACACTTCTGGAACACTTGCGAGACTTCCTGGAGTCTCACGCATGAGCTACCCTGAGCAAAAAAAATTAGCAAAGACATTTTTGAGGACAGGAATACAATGATTTTCATTTTTATACAACAGATTACAAGATCAAAAGCAGACTGAGAACTGAGTGGGAAAAAAAAAAGTAGCTTTTCAGCTTTAAAAACATGTTACTGACCTAAAGTCTACCTGTAGGTAGACAGTCTTTCTGAGAATGATGCATGCTTTAATGGCAAGTGTTACTTCTTTCTGCTAGTCATAAACTTCTGGGTTTAATGTCTGTTTTTTATATACAGGCTTCTACAACATTTTATTGTCATTTCTATTCTAAGAAAATTGTTCTCATTAAGAAAATATACACATAATTTCACAGCAACCTACAAAAACATTACAGGTGATACACAGGAAGACTCTCTAAGGCACTATGTTCTATATAGCTTGTCCTAGAAAGCAAGTAGCTGTTTGATTTGTAAATGTCAGTCAGAAATAGCTTTTCCTTCCCTTAAGTTCTAAAGGAATATTACAGTAAAAATCTTATTTCTGTTACTATTTATTTTGCTTTACAGTTGATTCCACTTAGTTTTCAAAACAAGGCTTCTCAGTTTCATTTCTTGGGTCCTGCACACCTCACCAAAATATCTACATTTCTGACAGATTGAGAAACAGTTTGGAAATTTTGCTTCTGTTCTTTAAAGAAAAGAAAAATATAGCAAAAAATAAAATACTTTAAGTAGCTGACAAAACATCTAAATGAAGAACACTACTTTGTGACTGCACCCGTTAACTGAGGCCTTGGTATTTCTCATTTAACACCTTATGTTAGGGTTCTATCCTTTGCCTCAAGGAGAATTCTGCTCCACTCAATTTAAAATACTTAAATACCACAACTGATTATTTTACAAAGTGCTGTGAGTTAAGTAAGAAGTCCTTTGTGATAGACGATTAAAGTGACAGTTTACAGCACATATCACAAAAGAAAAGCCAACTCCATTTGCACTCTGTTCAGCAAAACCAAGGTCACTTTAGAACTTTTCACCTATTTAATTTTAAATGTTTAATGTCAAACAAACTAATTAGTTGTCACTCCTGAAAAGATTTTTAGAGTATTTAGTTTACTACAGAACTGTAACTCAAGTTTGTGAATGGCAGCCGGCCTTTTATTATTCTGTTTTGAAATTCTCAGAAAAGCTCTTGCATTTCTTGACCTCTGTGAATCCCAATTTAGACAAAAAGATAAAGCCTTCCATTTAAGCAAACTTCTTCTATATTTATTATATTTTTCAAATGTTAACTGGTTAAAAAGAAATTGAAGTATTTGTACATGACCAGGAAACTCAACGTTTTATAACAGAATAGTTCATTATATGTATAACTATTTAGACAGATGTCTGCATGGCCATGTAGCAGATTTTCTTAGTTTATAAGAAATACTCAGATTTTAAAATATTTGACTAATGAATGCATGTTCTTTCTATGTAAGAACAATTTTCTAGACATTTTATAAACTTTGTGTTTTATTAACACCAAACTGAACCGCAATTTTAAAAATCATTATTAACAGACACACAGGTATTCTTTTGGAGCGTAAGGACTTCATGTGGAATCATATCTTCCCTTTCATCTAATTATTTCAAGACTTTAAAGAGGCACTAATTCCTAATGTCTCCAAATCATGCCATGGGAAAACTGACATACACTATTCATCATAGATGAAATAATTTTGATTTTTTCCCAATTTTCCAAGCTCCTTTATAATATAAAAACAAAAACCAACAAAATAAAACAACAACAACGAACAAAACCAAACCACATAAAACAACCCAGAAACCCCTAAACAAACGCAAACCCTTCTTTGTGCAATGAAAAGGCAGTTTTCTGGGTTATCTATTGCCTTGTCAGGTAAAGAATGAAAAGGTTAAAAAAAGTACAGGTTATTTAATAGCACTGCATTATAGAGAAACTGCGATTACACCGCCACAATAATGAAGATTAGTGGATTCTTTGTGGGCATTGCTCGCAAAGAAAAAAAAAACCCTGTAAGATTTAAGAACCTGATCATTTTGAATCTGGCATTATACAAAACATCTGTTTAGTGTCAGTAACCCTTAACTTTAAAAATCAATAGTATTTATTGGTATTTCAGAGTTTTCTCAGCAAGTTTTAGGAAACACTTCATATCCTCAGGCTCATACCTCAAATTATTTCATCAGTTAATACACATATCTGAAAGAAGGAGACAGAATAAAAGCTATCTTGCAGATCTGTCAACAAATAAGTGTTCTATACCATGATCAGAAAAGAAACATATTTGCAGAATACAAAAATAGGTATCAGTGTTAACATTTAGTAGTAATCCAGGAACGAGAAGTCAAACAAAGTAATACTTGCAGGTGGCTTTAAAAGATCTGAACTGCTAGTCTTTTTACTGAGGTGGGATGTTTTACAGTTTCAGGACGGTGCAGGACTCAACTTGTCCCATCATGAATTTTATCCTCCATACCCCCTTTAAAAAAAACAAACAACCAAAACCCAAAACACCCCTTACCCCCAACTTCAGAGAAATCTTTTCTATTATTGAGAAAAATATTCTAAGAAAAAAACCAAAAAACACAGAACTTTTATTTTCTGCATCTGCTCAGCTCCTTTCTTACCAAGATCACTATAGTTAAAATATTAACGAGTTCTCCGATTAAAATCTTCACATTTAAATGAACCACTGTTACACAACTTGAACATATTTCTTCTCCTCCGTTTCCTATTACACAAAGGCTGCATCCCAGGGGGAATTACCTGAGTGCAGTGACTAGCTTTCTTTTCTGTGCCTTAGAAGCAGCTCAGACAGAATATTGGTAATGGGTATGATACAAACTCAAGGGAACACAGCAATTAATTTGACAAATCAGATAAAAATTTTAAACCAGCTTAAATTTATTCTGTGGAATGTTACAAAAACACTTGCCTTCATCTGCAAGCAATTTTTGCCCATATGTAAATATTTATGGTCCATTGAATAGCTTTGCTCCAATTACATGAAAGAATTTTTAGAGTAATATTTACAAAGCTATTGAACTACTAACTCACCCACAAAAGTTCCTAAATACTGTTACATGTTGTATTACAATACTAGTGTGAAATGACCTGCATATACCAAAGAAAATTGAAAAAGATTTTGTGTGTGCTACTACTTCAAGTTTCTGTCTAATGCCTTCTGAAGTATAAAGACAGAGGATGCTCATCTTTGTCACTGAACACTGGGATATCCTGTGACTTTTTCAGTGATCTGTTCAACATTACACACTACTGGCTGGATTTCACATGAGAGTGTTTGCTGACCACCAGACTGACATGTCAGCTCTCTAGTCATGCCCATTTGTGTACATAGCTTAGCTGATAGTGGCCTCAGACTGTGCTTTCTCAGTAAAATTCTCCAAATTTTAAGAACAGTTGAAAACAGTAAGAGGAGATGCCAATTTTTAAACCAATACTTACATATTACTTTTAACTGAATTTAGAAGGGAAGCAGGAGAACCAGAGAAGCATGAAGTACGTGACCAGGTCACTCGGACCACAGTGTTCATTCCCTTATGTGCCAAGGGACATCATTAGCACATTTAGCACAATATTTAATTACCAAATTAAGGCAAATAATAATTAAAACAACAAAATTACTAAGTTCTTTCTTCTACTCTAAGTGTTGTGGAGACCCCAAGTGTAAACACCAAAACAGAGCATACGGCACGTTCACACAAAAGCGTCAAAGCTACTTAGGGAGCTTGGATGACTGAAGCCTCAGATACAGGCGAAGCTGACTGACGCAGAGGTTAGAAGTGTTACACTGTATTTAAAATTCCCCAGGACAGCCTTAGAGGAGTTCGCTTCATCACCTATTGCAACATAACACACAGTCACTGTTGCGAAAAAAGGGGGGGGTTTTAGACCCACTTAACTTTTTTTTTCTTTACAATAAAAAAGCCTGAACACTAAAGCCCTGCACTGCAATATAGGGAAAGTACAACAGACATAAAACGTAGTATATATTTTAATTGCCAAGATGTAAACGAGGCTTCAGGGTCATGCTAGAGAGTGTTATCTAAAACATCCAACTTCAACTTTAGCATGCCTGCAGGCCTTCTAAACTGTTATCGAAAATTATTGCATTTAATTTAGTGGCTTCAATTCTGAGTTCCCCAAAGGGTTATTACAAATTGGGCAATAGGATGGCAGTCCTGCCTAACCTACACAGTGCTCTGTCCCCATCTCTCACTCTGAGAACCTTCTTCCAGCATTAAACCTGGTTCAGTGAACACCAAAGTAACCAATTAAGTCTAAATATGCTTCAGTATTTTATGCCCTTTGATATCTAAAAAGGCACATAGGCACAAAGTAGTAAAAAGGTAAGAACTAAGAGATGTTTGTTACTAAAATGAAGACATAGTTATATAGGAAAGATTATGCCACTGTTTGGGTAGATTTATGGATCTACTATGGAGTCTATTATATTCCCTTTCAATGCATATATTCATTTTAGACATCTCAAAACACACAAAGCTAAAACTGAACTAGATCTGAGAAGAATAAGAATCACTTCAGTATATAGAGTGCTCAAATGAAAAAAAAAAAAGTTTCAAAAATGAGAGGATAAAACCCGTAGATTCCTTTGGTACAGAAGAACAGTAACAAAGTACAGAATGCTATTATAAAGGAAGGCCAAACAAGACCTCTCCTACACATTCTCAAAAGGAGAAGGAACAGTACAGAAAGGAGCACGCTGCTCAGAACAGAGCCCTTCTTCCCTCCCTGTGGGCTGCAAAACTGAGCCAGGGAAGGAACTTGCATATTACATACCACAAACTTGTATCGCAACATCTAAATCTAAGTCTTAGAAATGCCTAAATTGCATTACCAGCTGTATTCAGAAGTCTGCAATATTATTACTGAATTACTAATATTTTTATCACTAATTACCATCATTACAAAGTAAGAATCATTGATCCTTCCACACCAATCCCTTAATACAAGCATAGTCTGAATGCCTACTCAGACTGTGAACAAGTTTCTTTTCATGGAACACTACCACATTAACACGGGCAGTAAAAGAATCCTAAGAATCTGGAGAGAAGAAGCAGGCTTGTACTTCTGTCTGAAACAAGAGCAGAGGATTTTAGGGACTGCAAATCAAGATGGTGTTTGATGCCTATTCTCAGCATTGACAGCAGCTGTTGAAAATAACGTCTAAGTAGTGCTGTTGAATAGATACATTCCTGTAAGTGTCATTATTTCAATTTAAATAATAATTTCCTTTTAATCTGTAAGAGTTTACTAATATCAATACCACATTAGTTACAATTTTCACTAGCCAGAGTACTTGCATGACTCTTAATAGCAAAAGACCAGAGCAAATCAGATGATACATGTAACAGATAAGATTAAAAAGCCTAAATGCAATATACGGAAATTAAGAAAATCTCCCGTCCACAAAAAATACTCACAATTCACACAACTAATCACCCATAAAACCTATTACAAACAAATACTAAGAAAAACTGAAAAGGCATAAAAGAGTGATGAAATTTCCGCTTCAATGGCTGATAAAGTGAGATATGTCAGAAATCAACTGAGCTGGAAAAATGACACTTTGAAGAGGTGCTTAGGATGATCTGTAGCCATGGTGTGCCATTAGTCAAACTGATGACTCTTAATACATGGACATTTCAGGTCATCGTATCTAGAAACTCACTTCCTAATATTAAAAGTCTATCTTCCAGCACAGAAACTAGAGAAGATGCATCTGAAGTCTGCATTCTTGAGGGGGAGTGGGAAAGAGATGGCCTATCAGACAGCCAGTTCACAAGTTAAAACGTAAGAAAAAATAAAAAGCTTCCTTAAGTCACTAACTAACCCTATGTTTTAGAATTAAGTTACAAACAAAAAAGGGGAGAAGGAGAGAAGGAATACCAGTAAAAAAAAAAAAATAAAAAAAAAAATACTGTGTATTCTTCAAGCATTTTTCTGCATCAGTCAGGGGAACAGAACACTCATATCTATCATCACTACAGGATGTAATGTTAGTAAGTTAAAAAATTACTTTATATAGTCTATGCAAAAATCTCAACTTC
Source organism: Nestor notabilis (assembly GCF_000696875.1). Taxonomy (NCBI): domain Eukaryota; kingdom Metazoa; phylum Chordata; class Aves; order Psittaciformes; family Psittacidae; genus Nestor; species Nestor notabilis. The sequence continues at coordinate 14,956 of NW_009915902.1, read as the reverse complement.
ATTAAAGACAGAATAAACAACAAAGAAATGTACTCTGTGTTCATTATAGAAAAGTCTTGCAATAAGAGTCAGGAAAATGAGCAGGAGAAAAGAGTTCTGCAGGGCTCTGGTTAGTTATAGAGGTTGATGTTTGTGTAACAATTTTGCTGCTATTACTTAAAATTGAAACCCTGGGGGCAGGGCTGGGAAGAACACCTCATGCTTTCCCTCATATAGGCAGAAAGAAAAGATGCACCCTTTGTAATGATCAGAGTGGAAGGAGTACTTCTCTAAATGACATTTTCCTGTGAGGGTACGAAGACCGTACAGCAGCATTTGAGATGGAGCTACAGTTATTTTTGCTTGCTGAAAACCCTCCACGCAGCAAGGCTGCAAACCTTCAGAAGAGAAACCTGAAATTAGCCGTAAGTTGCTATGCACAATAGTCTATGTGCTGGCTATAAAGTTGCCTAGCAGGCCCTGCAGAAAAACATAACTTGCAAGGAAAAGGTCTAAGATGCTAGCTTGCTGCTCTGTCAACCAGAACAGCCTCTTCAAGGAACTTGGTACAGGGTTAGACTTTAAATTTCTGTTCCTCCTTGGAAGGAATGGTTTACAGGAACTGTCATGAACTCTGATCTTGAGAGGAAGTGTCTGCCTCTAACTTGAGGGAATTGAATAAGATGTGTTTTATCTTGAAGGGCTGAAAGAGCTAAGTGAGAAGGAGAACACAGAGACTGAAAGAGTGAAATAATGTGCTATGCTCCTGTAGAAAGAACAATGATGAGAATATATGATAAAAACATGGAGGGGCAAAGGAGAGCAAAAATGCTGAAGTATAAAATAAAAAATAGTATCAAAATGAGCTCAGGACAGCAAGTGGAGAGAGACAGAATTAGCACTCAGTATGGCAACGCTGGGGAAGAGAAGTGACACAGCAAACTAGAAAGAGAGATAAGATTAAGAGGAAAAACCAAGCAGAGGAAGAGAACAAAGAAAGCTTCAAAAGAGAGAAACTTTGTGCCTCATTTACTCCAGAGTCAAGTAATAAACTCTGAGAGAGTCAGCATTGAGTAGTTCATTATTAAGCAGCAACTAAACCCACCTAAATACTTTCTTCCACTCTTTAAAACTTGAAATTCATCCTTTATGCCTTTATGCCAATTAATCTCCTTTCCTATCCATCTTTTACACAATTCCCCCCACCATGGTCTTATTTAACCTATCTCAGTGGTCTCATCATTTATGCAAGGATAATTTCTTCCTGAATGGTATCTCCTAAATTTACTTTTGCACCTGCTCAGAGGTCTTCCACATAGCCCACTTTTCTCCTGGAACACACACAGCAATCTAGAGATTTTTAAAATTAAAACAAGTGGGATGGAGAACCTGACATAGGAGCAACATGTAACAAGCCATCAGCAAAGGAGCAATAGCCCCTGAGTCCCCAAGCAGAGAGCACAGCACAATGGTTTCTGTGTTTCTGTTTGAAGAACAAAGCTATCAGAATGTCAGCTTCACCATCTGAGCAGGCTGTCAATCATTCAGCTCCCCCTACAACAACTCAGAGTTAATTTCAAACCATTTGACAGTAGTGAGGTTTCAAAAATAAAACATCTCTCAAGTCACTATAAAGGAAATGAAGTATATTACATGTGACATGCAAGAGTTGAGCACACAGTCACAAGGCTGAGCTGAAAATATCATTGTGAAATTCTCTGGAAATGAAAGGAGGACCTGAGGAAACTGCAGTGAGGATGTCATTGAGGACACACAGGAGAGGGAAGAAAGAATAGCGAAGGGTAGGTACTAAAGCTATTGGTGTGGTCACATGACATGAGATACTCGTACACCATCAGCCTTCATTCCACAAAAAGCTGCTCATAGTGAAAGCTGAAATTCCATATAAACAGTGACGTTCACAAGAAGATTCTTCTTTTCACAATGATCTGACAGGTAACCAGATTTTTCAGTCCCAGGCACATTGTAATTAGAATACTGTTGCAGTCTGGAAACCTGGAGAATTATTTAGTGACTCACCTCAATAGAGTGAACTAGCAAGATGTATAAGGCATCTTGCTGCCGTGGGGGTTTTTTGTGCTCAAGAGCTCAGTTTTGCTCAAACTCACACCCTTGTCTCCTCAATTACTTTCTCAAAACACCAACAAATCAAAACCACTGACTTAAGCAGAGTCCCAAACATAATGAAAAATCCCCCCCAAAACACGAGGAGTACTGTATGCTCACTGTCACAAAATTAATTTACCACTCTTAAAACAGTAGTGTGGAAATTCCTACATAACATGAAGTAAAGCAGCATTTAACTTAAGTTTACAGTAGCAATCCCTGCTACTGTATTTAACTATCCCATCTATTCAGACTGTATCAGTTGTCATGTTTTCCTCTATACTCCCCAGGTTCCTGCTTCCCTCTCTGCACAAGCTGTGTTGTCTTGTCACATCGTCTAATTGTCTCTTCCTTCAGCACTATCCAACACCAGCAGACAGTAAAGGCTGGAGGTTGTTTTCCCTGCTGGATCACTTCCTTTCTGTAATCCCTGCTCTAACTCTCATTCAAACCATCCTTTTCATAGCATCAGATTTTTAGCCTTACCTTAGAGGTCATACAAAAACATTTGTCTTGTAATCACCCCATTCCACTCTTACTTCCCAGGTTTTGTCTCCAGTTTCAACAAAACTAAGACTTTGATTAGGTCAAACAAAAGAATAATGCATTTGAAAACAAGTTCCTTTGACAACTATTGGAGAGACACGATTTCCCACAGTACTTAGCAATTTTGTTCAAAGGACCACGTTTCTTTCCAAAAGTGTCCACACAGCCTACTCTGGCACGGCCCTACCTGACTACAAACCAAGATCCTCTCTATTAATAGTACTTAAAGAACAAACAATTAACTTCTAATTATGCAAAGCCTCCTTCAGGAAGCTAGGAAAGTAGGACAAAGAACTACCTCCTGCTGACCTCCTCTTCTGCTGGGTTAGGTTATGTTACCTATAAGTAATCACCTGTGCTTCCACATAGCACAGAATTTCTACCACGGGGATGCAGCAGAGCTGCTGCTGGCAGAGCCCGATGACAGCACCTAAGTCCCCTGCACTCACATCTCTCTGAGAAACCAGTCTTGACTTGTGAAATCTTCTCTTCCTGAAGTTCCCAATTTTGCAAAAGAAGCATGAGCTTCTGCAGTAAGTGTTGAGCAGTGTCACGTTATGCCTTTGGAGGGGAAGGAAGCTGCTTCTTTAAATTCCCACTTAGAGATAATACTCAGAATTTCTCACTACAATCATTGATCCTTCTAACTAAAGTAACAATTTGCTTCAGCAACAGTTCTGAAGGTGACCTTTAAAGGGTGAGCAATTTCTGTCCTTTAAAAAAGTTTCTTAAAATAAACAGGAAGTCAGATTCAAAACACACGGACAATTAACTATAACAGAATAATGAAAATATTATAAATTAAATCCTTTTTGATCTAAACCAATTTTGTAGAGAAGTTCCACAGTTCAGTTACACTGGAATGAAACTATATGTAATTGTACAGGTGCAAGACTGAAAGCCAGGAACACTGCAGGCTTTGGCTCATTTACATGACAAGGAAAGCACAAGCAGACAAGGAAAAGAACCTTTCCCACAGTGACAGTCAAGATGCCTCAGAGACATCCGTCTGGATTACTTGAGTGGATGAGCAGGTAGTTTAATTTCCATCCTGTTTCAAATATTTCCAATTCTGTTTTAATATAAAACACAGAATGTAAGTATATCTAAATTGTTATTTGCGTGGCCTTATACAGTACGGTATATGATACCTTATATGGTAAATGAAAACCCATTTGATTTTTTTACTCTACAGTTAACGACAAACATCATTCCAGTATAGACTCTTCCAAGCATTAACTTCTTCCAGAATTGTCTTGATACTTGAGATATTTTTTGTGGTAACAGAAAGACAGCATGAGATGCATAAGAAGGCAGGATCCTTGAAGGTTTCAACTCCACTCAAGTGGAGTTGAGGGACTCATGTCTATCCTAAATTGAAGGACTGTACAGCATAAGCAGGAAATGCAAGAAGTTCCTTCAACTGCATTAGCTGCATTCAGAAGCATTTAAACTTTTAGGAAAATACTGATCATTCTCTCCCACTCCTGAAAGTGGGCCAGGACTGAAGAAATGTAGGTACCAGAAAAAGGAAAACACAGCCAGGACCTGTATCTGAACTTGGTGGCATCAAAATCTTGTCTCTGTATTCACACATCCGAGGAACACACTTGAAAACACATAGCACTGAGAGATCCAGTCTGTACTGAAAAGTTTTGCCAACATAGCTGATTTTCCTAGAAGCCATAGCTTAAGCTAGCAAAATTTATTGTGCAGATGCAACGATGCTGACAGAAGAGTGCACTTTTAAAACCACCGATGTAGATAAGCCCTGAGACTGGAGCCAGTCTGATGAATATCATAGGCTCTTAATACATCCAGGTGAAAGGATGAGCACACCCAGCAGGGTGAATGAAGGGGTTCACATGGCTCCACTATCATCTATGGGCATACTCATCTTCTGGGGAGGGCTCATTCAGCTGGGAACAATGAATGAATAGGCTACTCCACGCCTCCAGTTCATGCACACACTGCCTTGTGCTGCATGGAGCTGTTGGGCAGGATTAGCAATATGATTTGTGTAAGTTAATTGGGGTTTCAAAGAAGCAGCTGCCAACGAAAAAGATTTAACACAGAGTATGTGCCACTATTGGAGAAGTTCATCTTTCACATAGGGGAACAGGACAGATAAAGGATATCTTAATATTCCTTCACATCAGTTAGCATTTCCATATAACTGAATTACAGTATTATTAATCAAAGAATTCTCACACACAGAGAGCAAGTAATGCAAACAAAATTAAAAAGAAACAAAACAAATGCCAAACAAGCCCACGAACACCAAGCACAGCTTTAATAGAGGATGACAGACTTGCACAGAGTTTGAAATATAGTAATGAAGACAAGAGTAAAGCAGGTAAAAGAGATTGGAAAGGTGAGGAGACATGTTAGAGTTCTGTCGCCTGACTAGGCACATAACCATCAGATCTTAACTAGTGCAGATCTTGTTTCCCTAATGCTTAAAAAGCTTAACTGAACATTACAATGATAATGAAATGTGTATAAGCACTTAGAAGTACATACACATATAAAAATCAATGCTATATATATGCATATATAAATAAAATACACCTATGAAGGACATTATGTGGGGAAAGTATTATTAGAAGTCACTTTCTTTTGGAACTAAAGTAACAAAAGCTGCTATGAAGCTAATCTAAGTCAAACCAGCTTGGGAAATTTAGGTCATTAATCTGACTCCCTTACCCCTTCAGTAACTGTATATCACAAACCACTGTAATACTGATAATTTTTCACTTCACAATATTGAGTTCTTTATGGTAAAAGAGACCAATCCAAGATAACCAGGGAATACTGGAGGAAGGAACAAGGCAGAAATGTTCTTAAACTATATAAGTTCAGTTTTAAAATAGTCTCTCCCTCCTCTGAAAAAAAAACAAAACAGAAAACAAACAAACCCTATCTCCCCCATTCTCTTTTGCATATTAGTCAAATATGCAAAATGCCATTGTGGAGATAAATTCTACACTGGTTTTGGATTCTGAAGCTGGAAAAACATAACACTGTACTTGCTTCCTAATTCCTTTTATCTCTTTCTTCCATTAACATGAAATTTATTATGGAAACAAAATCAGCGTCATTACCAATAGTGAAAAATTGCTATGTATTGTTCTGTATTGCCTTACCTGTTATCCCCCACAGGGATTTTAGCACAGATGCCAGGTTTATCAGGAGCTGCTGCCTCAGAGAGATGTACTGTCTATCAGCAAGTCAAAAACACTGCTGCGAGGCTGCATCTTCCATCTCTTATTTAAGCATTTATTTACCTTTCACAACAACATGGCCATAACAACAAAAATACTACCAGCCAGTATATGACTCCAATTTAAAGGGCACTGACTATCCTGAAGAAGAGTTAAATTAGAGATTGTGTCACAGTTACTCAGTAACAGCTACAACATAAGGAACTAATGTAGTAGTATCTTATCTCACTGGGATGTCAGTCCTGAAAGCTTAAGCGTGTGCAACACTGGTGATAGGACACGATACAATTTTCTTAGAAAGCATTCTGTCAGTCTCAATCTCTGAATGCCTTATCCATAAAATCATGAAGTGGGTTGGCTTTATCAAATGAGATGTAATTCAGAGTCACAAAGCACCGTTTGCTAGAACCTTGGTGATAAAATTCTAGAGTCTTGGCTTTCATGCAACAACAGAAAAAAAAAAAAAAAGTACTTAGAGTCTTCTGAGGAAGTCCACGTTCTTCCTATTGACTGAAGAGGATGCCAACAGGATTTGGCAGATGCTTACAAGAAATTCAGCTAAAAATTAAAAAAAAAAAAAAACCACAAAACCACAACAAAACAAGAAAAAAAACAAAAAAAAGAAAAAAAACCACCAAAAAACCCCAGAAAACAACGAAAACCCCCAATCTCCCCACAAAAAAAAAAAAAAATCCAAAAAAAAAACCAACAAAAAACTCACCACAAAACCAAAATGACCTTTTTATCCAGTTTTAAATAAGAAGTTTGACCTACGGCTATTACTTCAGTCAGCCTGTTTTGAGTGCATTGAGTAGTGCTGACTGAGAGAGTTCCCTCAGACAGGAAATGTGAGCCAGATGCTCATGATTCCAGAAGGCTTTAATCTAATTGTATTTCCATATATGAAGTAGCCCAATAAATATGATTCTTGCCAATGCTAGTGAAAGGCCAGAGGCTTTGTGCTGACCTGGCAGCATACGTTCTTGTGGGCTGTCTGTGGTCGTCTTGACCTGAGCTGGTTTTAACAGTTGCCAGGTGGTGGAGCAATTATTGCATAGCCTGTCCCAATAGCAGTGGGAAAGTCGGACACCCTGCAGCAGTCACTGAGTAACAGAGAAAAGGCCTTTATGTCAGCTGAGGCTAGGGCGGGCTTTGGGGCAGCTTTCAAAACCTGAGCTAGCAAATGATGAGAATAAAGCAGGCTACAACAAAACACATAAAAACACCCTCAAGTGGACCAAGATCAAGAAGAAAGCCAGACCTACCATGAACAACATGCTCCCTGTGGTGGAGGCCTGGGAATACCAGTGGCTTCACGAAAACACCCCATACACACCCCCACCATTTTGTTTCCATCCTCACAACCCAGAGGGAAACTGGAAGGGCAGGGCAAGTGTAACACCAAAAAGAGCAGGCACTTGGAAGTTCTGTTTAACAATTTAAAATGTATTATTAAAGAGGCTTTTCTGCATTACCACGGCCTATTAGACTGTTAAAACATTAACTGGACTATGAGGAAATTCTTAATTCTTTATCTATGTCATGTGCCTTTCATCTTAAGATTCAAAGTGTATCAATAAAGCGCATCTTCCCATCCACAATGAAGAGCTTTTAAAAGCAAATGAAGAACTGTAAAAGCTTTGGAAGATTTAAAAACAACCTGGGTTCCTGACAGCTATAGATCATTAGCTCTCCTGCCACTTTCTACTGTTTTTTCCTTACTCTGTCCATATGCAAAACCTTTGTCTTTAGTACCACATTGTAGAGAGTAATGACAATAATGGATAGTGCCATACAAGCTTGCATCTGACTGATGAGCATTTGCCACAGGACACTAATGACATGCATGCTAAATCATGTCATGATTATTACACACTGCATCCAAGTGCTCTCCTTCCAAATTCATAATAAGCATCAATAGCTTTCAGAATAAAAAAAGGGAGAAGAAACTTTCGATAATATAGTATTAAATTTGACCTAATGAAACAAAAGAATTTTAAACACTGTATCATTAAAAGCCAACTATTTCAAGGAAACTATAAACAGTTTTTTAAGTAAGTTTTTTATTTTAAGCAAGCAAAACTCTATGTGACATCAAGAAAAGTCTTACCTTCCACCATGTGCATCCTGGGTCTTAAACCATGACAATGTGTCAGTTATGATCAAAATGATCTTACTGTTGGCATCCTCTTCAGTCAATAGGAAGAACGGGGACTTCCTCAGAAGACTCTAAGTACTTTTTTTTTTTTTTTTCTGTTGTTGCACGAAAGCCAAGACTCTTACTTTGTTTCAAGTAATTTTACTGCTACAGGAATTGGGTTTATATGTTATATGTTATATCTAGTAATTATATTATGCATTAAAATAATCTGCTTTATTACTAACACCGTAATCAACTCACAGAGAGTACTTGCTGAAATGGCAAACACTTTTCATGGAGCTTCTTTGTTCCATTAATGCATGAGACCTGTGATTAATATTAACCTTTACTTCAGCAGAGATCCTTACAAGAGTGAGAAGAAAATATTCTCATACTTGATCCTTTGGAAGAAGCTGCCCTCACTCTCACAGACCTTAAATACCCAAATTCCCAGAGACAGTTTTGTGAAATGAATCCTTTGAAGAGCTAGAGAATCAGGCATTTTAACAAAAAAGCCATCCCCTGTCTCTACACTCTGCTGCTGCCACCGTTGCTAACGATTATAAGCCTTCAGTACTGTGAATAATTCAGAAACTCATCTGTTCCTTTCCGTGTAAAGACAATGTTGAGAGAAAAAGGTCACTTTTTTTCCCCCTTTTCCAACCACTGACTTCTCCATCCCAGCACTGGTCTGATCACATGATACACTGAGTGTTTGACATGCATCCCCTGACAGCTTCTTAGCAGCAGTTAGCCTGTTTAGCTTAGAGTACAAAAATAATAGGAGCACAAAGGAATGACAAGTTTCAGCAGTTATACACACAGTACTAGCATTCACATTTGCTGTAGCTATTTCAGATACCTGATGTACAGTAGGCCTATGTTTAATTATAAAATAGACAGATGTCAGCATACATATTGTAACCAGGCAATCTGGTACTGATGCACAGAAACAGTGGTACTTGAAAAACATTTATTAAAAATAATATGAGCAGTATAAACACCTGTTTTCCAAAGACTAACACTTGAGAATACTCCCCTTCAGGCCTTTTTGAAAAGACTGTAAATTCACTGCCACTTCCTCTTTAATCTTGTGATTAACAAGTACACTGGAAGGCTGTCAATATATACACATACAACATGCAGAGCAAGACAGACATATGCAATACAGTATTTAAGGGATTAACTACTGTTTACTTAAATCTTCTCCTCCCTTCACTTAAATTATAGCCCTTTTTATGGCCAAGAAAGCTTGTTCTAAATACATATGCAAAGGATCTGTGAATGCTTAATTTTCCAAAGATGAATGGTTAAAATCTTACCTTGCAATTTTACTGAACACTAACACACACCTCCCCCCATTTAAAGCCTGCTTCACCGAACCACGAGTTTGTGTCTAACCGTGAAGAAACATAGAATATTCCTTGATACTAAAAAAACCTGCCAGTTAACACAGCAGAGCATAGCATCTAAGTATTTTTACTCATTCTTTTCTTCCTGAGGCTGAAATCAACTTGATGGTCAAGGAAGATGTCTACCTAAGGGAGAATGAAAGATTACAATGCTTCCCTTCTCAAGTAAAAAAATCAAGAACCCAACACCCCTCTGCAAGGAACAAACCGCCCCCCTCTCCCCAAGTCTCTACTGCTTAAATTAGGTCTAGCAGGTTGTGGTTTGTTACCTGACATCTTTTTTCCCCATTTCCTCCCTTCTTGCCAAATAACTTCAGATCTATCACAAAACGTCAAATTTAGTCTCCCTGGTTTTGCTGAAGGACTTTTGAATGTCTTCATTATTGAGATCAATGAACTCTTCTCTCGGACTTCAGCAGAAAGAACAAGAGCACTCTATCCTAAGGAGGATAACCTTTCTCCCAAGCATCCTTCACTCAGAACAACCTCCCCATACATCTCCCCAAACATGGCTAAAAATGAACAATTTCACAAAAATTAAAATAAATCCAAAAAAACTTACATCAACAACAAAACCACCATAAAACCCAGAATCAACAGCAACAACAATCCCCCCCCCAACCCCACAGAAAACCCAAACAACACCCAACAAACACAACAAACCCCCACAAAACAAAAATGAGTATGCACTTACTCATCTGCTATAAATTTTGGTTTAATATTTTCTTGAGACAAAATACCACAAATAGATATTTATCATTCTGAGAACAGGACAAAGATTCTGTTTCTAATTTAAAAGCTCCCTAAACATCTCAATTCTATACAGACTGTCAGAAGCATGCTGCACAAAGAGTCAAGAGAGGTTATAAACTTCCCATCTCTCAAATGCTGCATGTTTGCAATCTCCCATTACAAATCTCCTATGTAAAACTGAGTAATCCAGTCATGGTGCATTCAGAGTTCTTGATCATTTTGTAGGACCATCTCTGCATCTCTAAAAAAAATTACACTAGTATCATGTGTAGTCTAGGGTATGTAAGGTCCTGAAAGATTCTAATAAATGTGTAGGCTCCTTTGCATAACTCTAGGATAATGAGATATTCTTACATGTCTGATAAAGGGAGCAACTCAAGCATCTGTTTTTTTGTGGTAGGATTTACATACACTCTACAGATTCTACATGATACAACCATTTTTATGCTACTCTCCTACTGACCAATAGATTCACAGAATCATTTAGGAAGGAAAATGATTTTTAAAATCATTGAGTCCAACTGTTAACCTAGCACTACCAAGTCCACCACTAAACCATGTCCCTAAGCGCCACATCTATACATCCTTTAAATACCTCCAGGAATGGCAACTCAGCATCTTCCTGGGCAGCCTGTTCCAATGCTTAATAACCGTTTTGGTGAAGAAATTTTTCTAATATCCAATCTAAACGTCCTCTGGCATAGCTTGAGGCAATTTCATCTTGTCTTAAACACACACTGAAGTGTTAGAAGCCATCTTGCCTCTTCAGAACAAAAGGCCATGACAGAATAAGATGGCCAGCATACAGCAGGTGTATCTAGAAGTTCATACTGTAAATTCACTAATTTACTGCAGCTAGTCAGCTGTTGTAAACAAGAGACAATACAAACAACGTTAAACAGATCAATAGGCACACCAGCTCCTATCCAGGGCAAGACTTAAGAAATTGAAATAATTAACTCTCACCCAACTTTCTGTCTCAAGCCAATAACAACTAATACCACCATTACGCTCTGTATAATTTTTGGTGATTTTCCTTGTTGGGAAGAGAGTCAAAGTTTGGGTTTCTCCTACTTCTGCTGAAGTGTGGAAGGAAACTGAGCAGCAGAGCAGAAGAGGCATTTTATTCAATCCAATGAATTTGAATAAATTTCTACTAGCAGGTTTTACTGTCCAGCTCAGAGACCTGTCTTTCTGGGCTGCTGCAATGAACACTGATAACCAGTGCTCATGAACTTCATGGCACACCATATTAGAATAGGAAGACAAAGAAGAATGCTTAGCTAAAATTTTATCTCCAGCTGTAAACAAGAAATACCACTTGGTAAAATGACTGTTGAGTGCAAATCATTTTGTGTTACATCCATCATAAAGCAGATTATACCAGAAAAAAAAAAAAAAAAGTTCACATTTGTTGTAAAAACACAGCCAGTACATACAACAGAAATATTAATGCAAGACTTCCAATTTTGATATAGTTTTAGGGGTTTTTACATTTTTTACATTTTTACAAAATTGTTGCATTTTTTGACAAAACATCTAGGAAATACACACAAATGTCAGTAACACATCAAACCAGTTTAAGTTTCGAAATAATTTGAAAACACTGATGGATGATAGAAAAACACCTACACAAAAGGTTTGCATTGTTAATTGGTTTACAATGTGTAAGTTCTGTGAATGCATTGTCAACATGAGATCTTGTAAAAATATTTATATTTAAGTTGTTATTTATCAGATTCCCATTGTCTCTTCCTAACATGTTCATACTTCGAATTGTTTAAATGCTGAAAACTGGAAGAATTTCAACTAATTAATTGCTTGTCTCTTTTTAGTGAGATCATTAAAGCTTACTAGTAGCAGTAAAAAACACTGATCATTAATTTTTATTGCAGGGGGAGGAGGCAGGAAACGGACACTATGGTCCAGGCTCAGAGGAAAACAGGCATTAAATAAAAAATGGTAAGAAATGGATTTTTGGAATACATACACAGCCATATGCTCCTAAACCTGCTAATACATAAATGCTTAATCTTACTACAGCAAGGAGTCCAATGTCTGGAACAAAATTACACATACAATTTTCAAGGTCATACACTTATGTACATGAGTTAGGCTATGACTGTGAAAAATTTGCCTTGCTTGTTGAATGATTTACACTCCAGTATTCCAGTCTTAAATAAGCTTTGATGATTCACATTGCAGTGATTAATCAGAATCTCAGAATTCATGATGAATATGAAAAAAATAATTGTTTGTGACATACCGTATAAAAAATATAATTACCATAGCTATTTCTTTCATGGCTATTTAATTGCCTCCCATAATCATTTACAATCCACATGTAGCTGTTCATTCTATAAAAATAAAAGTCTTGAACAGAATTGGATGAAAACGTCCAAGGTATCTAATATAAAGCCCCTAATATCTTCATATCTAGCTGTTGAGGCTCATGGTGCCTCTCAAGAGTTTTCCAAATACACTTTTTCACAATAACAAAGCAAACCTAATGGACAACACAGATTAAGATTTATGTCAAATTTTCGCTTTTGTAGAAGCTATATTACAAGCAACTACATAAAGAACACATAATAGCAAGCTTATTTAGCATAAAAAATACTTGTCAGTGAAGCTCCACTGGTGCATAATGCTTTGAAACCCATGTTTCAAACAGAGAAAACAATCACAAATCACAATCTTCAGTAAAAGATAGAACATGTAAACTACAGTTTGAAGCACTGTCTTGGGAAATGTAAACTATATAAATATATAAAAATTCACCTTTCTATGCCAAAATAAGCCTGTGTCTCCCAGTCTTGGTATCTTTACCAATTTATACACTTTCTTCACTGATTTTTCCCATGTTTCAAACAGAGAAAACAATCACAAATCACAATCTTCAGTAAAAGATAGAACATGTAAACTACAGTTTGAAGCACTGTCTTGGGAAATGTAAACTATATAAATATATAAAAATTCACCTTTCTATGCCAAAATAAGCCTGTGTCTCCCAGTCTTGGTATCTTTACCAATTTATACACTTTCTTCACTGATTTTTCTCCCCCCAGGAGCCAGTGGCAGCTGCCAGACAAAGTGGAGGGTTTCCCTCCCATCCTCCACAGCAAGTCAAGGCTTGCTACAACCCAAAAATCCCCAAAGCCAAGCTCACAGAAAAGGGGCTGCAAGCATTCTCTCACCCTACAGCTCTTTCCACTCCATGTACTCTTCAGGTTTCACCACTAGCCACCGAATTTAACTCAGGCAAAAAGACGAAGGATTTCAGACAGACATTACACAGCACCCAATGGACTCGTTAAGAATGTGTCTTTTGCGTAAGTATTGCCAGAGCTGCTAAATTCAGCTTTGCTCACTACTTCCCATGTAAAGCTTGCTCAGTTTACAAGGATGGAGGCCTTCTCATTAGTGATCTCCAAACCTTTCCTGCAAGGCAAATGATCTGAATGATCCCATTTTGGTCATACTCTGAAAAGAGTAACACCATGGGTAGCTACTGTGTGTCACAGTGGGAGGAAAATGTGACTTTAAAGGTTTTCTACCAGCTTGTTGAGAACAGAGTTGAAGACAAGCATATACAGAAAGAATAAAAAACTCCATTGCCTTCATTCAAAATGTTGTGATCAGCAAAACAACAAATATTTTAAAAATGTTTGCGTTGAAAGATCTTCTAAGATTAAATTACCTTACGGGAAAAAAATCAAAACAAAACAACCAAACAACTATTTTCTCCCTACACACAGCAAGAAGATAATTCTAAGAGGACACAGGTTTTTTTTTCACCCCTAGTTTTACAGATGTTGTCTTCTAACCCCTCCAAACTGAGCTGCGGGTCTTAGCCTTGGACTGCAATAATCAAATTCAGATGTTTAAAGAATAGCAGTAGTTGTCAAGAAATGTTAAAGGCATGGTTTGTGTATCTATACAACACATAGAAGATACAAATAATGCTCTATTAATGTAGTGGAAAATACTCAAAAGTCTGTAGAAATTCTCTTTGAGATCTTTCAGATTTCTAGAATAATTTTTTTTTTCAGAAGTAAAATGAACATAATAAAGAAGACATTTGATAAGGATCCTTGCAACATAGGTTCCAAAAAGGTACGTTACTAAAGTGTAACCGGGAAAACGTTCCCAGAGACAAACCAACAGGCAGATGATAGCAAAATAGGGTACAAATAAGTGTTTCCTATGCGGAGAAAGGTCCCACAGAGTTGTGCTAAAAACAGAACGATTAACATAAAGGCAACAAAACTAACCGAGACTGAAAATATGACTATTCATTGTCTCTTACAACTCAAGAAATACAGATTTCCTCATACCTTTTCACATACATGCGCAGAAGGGAACAGGATACCAAACTAGCTGAATATTAGGCCTGACCAGTATAGTTGTTCTTATACCTTTATTTTAGAATATCCCAGCAGTACAAAGATGTGGCATTTCTTAATTCAAACTCCTAAGAAATTACTGCCAAAAGTGATGTCCACTCCCCTTCTACCCAACCTAGTAGTTGTACATCAGGATAAGCTCAAAAACCACCAACTTGTTTTTCTGGGTTCATTTTTTCATGAGTTCACAGAGGCAGCATGTGAAAGAAAACCACACTGGTTTCCAGAAGAGGAATTACAGAAGTTCACGCATGTAATAGAACAGGGTTCTGTCCTATGGAGATATGTAAGTAACAAGAAGGTGGCTGGAAAAGCAATTGAAAAATGGCCAATTCACAATTTTAACCTTACTGCAAGTAGATTACAAGC
>NW_009915901.1:43542-63283 GCF_000696875.1 Nestor notabilis | reverse complement strand
GCCGCGGCCTGTAGGGAGTTAGCTCGGGTCCCTGACGGGCTCTGCAGTAGATGGCCGCCATGGCAGGGGGAGAAGGCTCAACCGTGCGGTCGTGTGTGCCTGTGTTATGGTGAGGAGTGAAGAATAAAATACGAGTTGCTGTGGCAGTTAATGAGTTCTGCAGTAGCACATGGTCTAGGCTGCTAGATGCCTCACAAGACATCATACAAGATGAACGGACCTGTCGGCCTGGAAGGCTGAAGGGTTAGTCCCTCTGCATCTCCATGTGAGAGTTCAGCTTTGATCAACAAGCAAGATCATTATGTAACACCATTATTTTAGCTACATTTAAATACTCGTGGACAATTAAACTCGTAAGCTTTCCTGACGGCAAAGCATAACATGCCGCACGTACTGTTCAGTTTCAAAGTGCTGTATCTGTAATGCAGCATTTACAACTGAAAGTGTACTGGCACAAAAGCTGCTTGTTCAGCCTGTCATTAGACCTGCAAAAACATTAACATGATCTCGCTATGTGTTGGTTTGGGGTTTTTTTCAACCAACTACAAAGAATAAGGGGGGTGTGTGTGGGGAAATCAACCCAATTCTACCATTGGGTTCTGCCCTCAAAAATCACGACGTATAGCTATGGCTGTGATTTCTCCAAATAGGTGTGTCATAAGGTGAAATTCTGCACCTACTGATGAATTTTCAAAATAACTCTTGAAATCAGTAAGCCTATGGTTTCATTTTCTTTCTTTCTTTCTTTTTTTTTTTTACATTATTGTGCTTCAAACCTTGCAAATCAGTGTTTCTCGGCATGCTGCATTTTACATTTAAGCTATGAAAGGGTGTACAGTATTGTTAGCCACCTGAGCTTTTCCTTTCTGTTTATTTTCTTAACATGTGACAGATTTGAGAGTTGCCTGTGGCAATCCCTGTATACTATGTGGTCACCTGCTTGTTACGATGTTTATTGTATGTATTCACAGTATTGAAGTAAATTTAATGGTATGATTGCTATGTAGTGTACCTTGAAGGGAAGGTGTTTAATTCTCTTTTTGTCAGATGTGGCTATGCTTTTCAGCAGATTCTTGAATACAATGAAGAGTCAGTTCAGTCTAATGGTTCAGATGATGGCCAGCTGTGCTCATTGAACAGGCAGTCACAGGGTTGGCGGCAGAGTGTCCAAGAGGACTGAAGAAGGAAAAATGTAAAGATGAGGAGCAATGACCCAAGATTTGTGTATGAATAAAAACACACTGGATATTAGTTTTTACAGAGTCTTCATGAAAAAATTCAGGTTCAATAGACCTCTCTTGTGACTTGTTCATGTTAGAAATACTTTTTAAAAACTAGAAATTGTATAAATGGTTCAGATCAAAATTTCAACATTCTACCAGGATAAACGATGCCCAGCTCTAAAACAAAGTTAGTTGAAGTTGTTCTGTTTCAGTTTGTTCTGTTTTTTCTTTTTGGATTCATAATTTGTCATAATAATTCTCTTGTTAATAAAACTGGTTGCTGTCATGCAGGCAGATTATCTCTGAGCAGGCAGAATATAAAGGTGTCTAATTTAGCTCCGACTTCCAGTGGTGATTTCACCACTTTCCCTAAGCTAAAAGCTGCTGTACTGTATAATCTTCCTTAATGCTTAACTTAAATTTTCCTCGCTATTGCTTAAATTCAACATTTTTTATTTTGTCCTGACTAGTGAATGCCCTAATCCTTTTCTACTTAATGAGGAAATTTACATATTTCCAGAGCACACTCTCTAGTTTTTCTGCTGATTGACTATTAACCTTTCCTCTTATTTTTCCAAATTACTTACTATTTTTGCTATTTTAATTTGAACTATCTTCAGACTGAAGTGTCCATCCCTTTTGAAATGTGTTCACAAATTAACTAGTTCTTACGTAGACTTAGAGTAAGATAGATCCTTTAAAATGTGTTGGTATTTCGAGAGCAGTGACACTATAAAAATACACCTCAGTAATTCCACTGCTGTCTTTAATATTAAAGGTAAAATGTTATCTCTTTTAAATGTTAGACTTCTTATTTATAATCTTAGTGTTCAGTCACACTGTGCAGTGGCTATAGTATTATAGTTCAGCCAAAATTCCCCAGCCCTGTACTCCCCCAGATTCTTTCATATTCCTAAACAATCTCAACTTGCCTGTTCTAAGTCTTGCTCTGTTTGTTTCTTACTTTGTGTTTTGCAGAGTGATCTGCTAACTGGAAGGTATCCTTGATCATTGGCACCAGTTTAGCTAATACTGTTTCCCTAGGATTTGTATCATAAGTATTCCAGTTCTTTGTCTATTGGTCTTAACCAGGAAATGCTAGCTTGGATTCCATACATTCAAGGAGATAAGCATTTAAAATGTAGCCATCAATACCAGCCTTTCAGAACAATAGCAACAATTGGAGCTTTTCCCATGTACTGAATTGCTCATGAATTGATTTGTGAAAGACCCTTCTTATAGACAAGGGTTAGAGTGACAAGGGCAAGCAACTATTTTTCCTCACCTGGTGCTATTTAACTGAAAGCTTGTTCAGGGACTACGAATAAGAGTTACTAAGGAAACATTTTTAAAAGATGGTAATCCAATTAACTATTGAAGACTTAACAGAATTTTATACAACTCTTGTTTACACACTTATTTTGGGCTTCAGCTAAATCTTGCCGAGGTTCATAGAGATTTTGATTCAACCTTTCAAATGTTTTCCTGGTACATCACTTCAGACAGGAGCCTTTCCTGGATGACTTTTTTTTCTTCTACATCTCAGCATGCCATATAGATGATATTTAGACTTCTGTATTTCCATCTAAGCCTGGTAGTCCCAATATATGTATCTTATTTCAGACACTGTATTTGATACTGTGAAAGAAAGACATTGCATTCATCAGAGAGACATGGGATTTGAGTTATTTTGATTAGACCAAACAGTTCAGACTGTTGCCTTGTTAGTTTATAGTAGTAGCCTAAAGTTTTCAGAAGGCAGGAGACTCTCACACTAGTTTAAAGGTGGTCAGATGCTTGTTTCTTGTTGGTTTACAATATAGTCTCGATAAAATGCCTTTCAGTAATCTAGCTGAAATGGTGATGTTGTAATAACCCGGTCAGCAATGGGAAGAAGCAGTTAACAATCAATAGAAACATAAAGATGAAAAACTTCTTAGACAAGGTTGCTTTATGATTAATCAATAATAGCTGAAGGTTGAATATAACCAAAGTATTGCAGTTTTATTAGCTTGTCCTTGACTAAAGTGATATATATGATGACATATATGTATGAAATGACATATATCCAAATCAGAATGTGAAACAGCGGGTATTCTCAGAACTTGTGAAGAGAAGCTGAATAAATGAGGGAAGATTTGCGACTGTTAGTGTGTGCGTACAAGAAATCAGATTATGCTGTGCTTGTTCATTCAGTTCTTTGAATAGTTAATGTGAACTTTATCTGGGAGCCCCGATAAAATACACTAAAAGGTAGTGTTCATATGGAGAGGCAATGAAAGTATAACCATTATACAAGGACAAAAACAAATACCGTAAAATGATTAAAACTAAAAATCCTTCATTACATGTATAGGACTGGTGGGTAACCTTTGATCTTGTAAAAATAGAAGATCCAACTAATCTGTCTTGATTTTTTATCATAATTACTTAAGTGACCTTCGATTAGATTTGACCGTTTGTTGCTTCTTTATGTCATTAATCCACTTCGTCCTTCTCTGAATGTATAGGTTTTGTGTAGTAAGTTCAGAATAGATAGGCATCCAAGGTTCATTTTGTCATAGATTCTACTTTAACGTGGATATATGTTTCCACTGGTGGTTTTCAGTTTCTACCGTATACTGTGTCTTCGTGACCTGAATATAGAAGGAAGCCTGAGGGATTTAAATCTACTTTGTGCCTGCAGTGCAGAAGCTTCCCAGTTTCACAGAGAAGAGTCAGAGAAGTAAACACTGAAATCTAAACTTCATAACAGTATTAAACTTTGTTACTTACAAAAATAGAATCTTCTAAAAATATGTATTTTATTAAACTTTGTTACTTACAAAAATAGAATCTTCTAAAAATATGTATTTTATTAAACTTTGTTACTTACAAAAATAGAATCTTCTAAAAATATGTATTTTTAAAATAGTGCCTACTATCAAGCTGTAGCTCAGTTTGGTCATCCAAAAATCATCTATCATTGTCATTCAACTCACCTGTGAAATAATTATCTTGGAGGGTAATCTTTTTCTTACTTACTTCATGTTATGTTATGTTATTTCCTGGAATAGTGAGTCTCATTTAAAACTAACAGTTATTTGTGCATTCTTCTGTACCAATATCTGTATATCCTATTGTCAGTCCGCAACTCTCAGTAACATGTTTACCTTTTTCTTTTTGAATATCAGAAGTGAATTTGAAAACACACCACGTAGCATTCTGCTGCCTAATTATCCAGTTTCATCCTCCGCAAATTGTGAGTTTCTATCCATTTCTCTTGTAACCCCACAAATACATTCATTAGTATATTAAGCTTGCATGTTATTTCATCTGCAGAAGTGTATTGGCATTGTAAACAGTTTGTGTTAGAGACACTCAGATTCATGTGTAAAACTATATGTTAGTTTATTCAGCTAATTCTGGTTTTATTACTCATTAACCAACTCATATTTGAGATGAAAGTGAAAAGAGTTCTTGGATTAAGTGGGTCTTGAAAATGAATTAATTAATTAAAACAGAAAACAATTACAGAAATCTTGGAGTACAGCTGGTTAGAATGCAGTGCAAGAGAAATGTTCCGTTCTTTTCATGTGGTCAAATGTTATTAGTAACTGTAAATGTAGAGATGCTCCCCTACAGTATGCATGCTGGATAGCATTGTATGAATACTGTATGGTTATCCATACAGTATGGTTATCCATACAGTAGCCCTCATTTCAGTTAAGTGAGTTTTAGTATGAACACATAGCACTTAATTAATATTTATATCTCTGGAAGCTATAGACCTTAATATTCTATGGTCTTCATGAATATATTGATGTTGTCTTTGAGAAAAGAAAAGATTGGTGCATTAGGAGTTGACTCGCCTCTTGGCATTGGTTCATAGAATTAAGACTCATATCCAAAAGTTACTGTTGTCGAAATGGCTGTGATGCACTTGAGTATCCTGAGAGGGAAGTACAGCCCTGCATTTCAGTGGCCATAAGTGGAACCTTAGATAACGATTCAGATGAAGACAGCTATGCTGTAGACATCTACACTTAGATGATCTGTTTCACATTATGAGCCTTTACTAACGTGCTCGTGTATATTTGTTAAAGGGCAGCATTCATCAGCATCAGTGCCAAAGATGGAACTCGTGAGCTTATTAGGGTCTACATTTCTAGTCAATCTAGAACATAGTTATTTGTACAATAGATAAACATTTCTAGAATATTTCACATCTAATTCTGTTAACACAGAATGCAAGCATGTTTTTTAGTACGCATGTTAATCAACTGAACTATCATCATGTAATGTTTTAGCAGTGCGTTCATTTTATTGTTTGTATGAGCAGGCCATAACAATAGGTTTCAGAGAGTGTTTTGAAGGTTGGATTTGCCTCTGGAATGGTTTTAATCAAACTTATTTTTTTTTCCATATCACTTTTTGGATACTTTACAGTTTTCAGTAACTGCTTTAAATCAAGTATGTATAACATGCCAAAAATAGGTTAATCGCAAGCCTCTATTACAATACACTTTGGATTTCTGTTTCATTTACTACTTACGTGGTTTACAAGCAATTACAGACTACGTCTTCCAGGGTCTCTTGGAAGGAGCATTTCCTAACCCACCTTACAGAGAGAAAAGGAGCATCAGGGAGGATCAGATCTTGGTCCACAATGTGCGGAACACCCACCCCCATGAAGTGCAGAAAGGAGGGTGCTCTGCTGGTAATCTGGCCTTGTAGCTGAGTTAGTGAAGTTTGTATAGTTGGAGAAGCAAAAAGAGGCAGAGGAGCCTGTAGAAGTACATGGAATAGGGAAGGGAGTGTATACACTGAAGTAGATAGGCACGTGGTTAATCCTCCTTGTGGGTGGAGAGCTGGAAACAGGCTCTGCAGTGCTTACGTGTGGCTGTTGTTAAAAATTGGACAAAACCAATTTAAACTCTATTGAACATGAAGGGAGACAAGGCATGGCCATGAGGGGTGAAGGGCAGTGGTGAGGGGAGATTATGAGGGGAGAGGAGGGGCAGCCATGAGTGGTGAAGGGCTGTTGTGAGGGGAGATTGTGAAGGGAAAGGAGCGGCAGCTGTGAGGGGAGATTGTGAGGGGAGTTGAGGGGTGGCCATGAGTGGTGAAGGGCAGCCAGGAGGGGAGATTCTGAGGGGAAAAGAGGGGTGGCCATGAGGGGTGAAGGGCGGTTGTGAGAGGAGATTGTGAAGGGAGAGGAGGAGTGGTCGTGAGGGAAAATCATGAGGGGAGATCCTGAAGGGAGGGGGGTGGCCATGAAGGGAGATCAGGAGGGGCGGCCATGAGGAGAGATGATAAGGGGAGAGCAAGGGCAGCCGTGGGGTGTGAGGGGCAGCCATGGAGAACAGAGGTAGCAACCATACAGAGTGGGCCACTATGGGGGGCAGATGGGAGGTGGAGGTCATGAGGGGCAGCCATGAGGGGAGATCTTGAGGGGAGATCAGTTTACCTTTAGTGACATGGTTTAGTGGTGGGCTTGGTAGTCCTGAGGCAGTGGTTGGACTTCGTGATCTTGAAGGTCTTTCTCAGCCTAGTTGATTCTATGATTCTGTGATGCTTCAATACTGAACCTAGTTCAGAGATTTATGAATGTTGATTGCTGCCTCTTTTGAACATAATGTAGTTTTCACTGAGTTTGGTCAGAAAACGTCGCATGGCTCTTCCCAATCCATAGCAGAATTCTCAGTGATGTTGGGCAGCAGCAGGTCTGTATTTCAGAGGCTGTATATGCTAGTAGATTTATATGGCCTCAGTGTTATTTGTATTTACCTTGATGGGGACAGCTATGGGAGTACGATGTGAAATGTCATAATCCTGACAGACTGTAATATTTAACTTCCTATTACAAGCATATATAACTTAAAAAGATTTGTATTTTTCCACTGAACTGTTACAGAAAACAACACTCTAATCTTATACTGTGGCAATAGGTGAAAAGTGTGAAAAGAATAAAAAGCAAAGTGAACAATCAGTCCTGTAGTTCTGCTTTTGGGGTTTGGGTTATTATTTTTTAATTTTTTTTTTCAGCTAACAGAGCTGACAATTTTGTCTCAATAGGTAACGTTTGATCCTTTACTAGTTTGAAAAACAGTCTTTGACATACCATTCATACATTTATATCCTGGACACATTCGGCATAACTATACTTCTACCTTTCTTTCCCCGTGGGTTTCAGAAATCACTTAGTATTAACTTGCATTTTCTGTAGCTTCACAAACTGCAGAAAATACTGTTCGAGAACAGATTGCTTGAAAACTAAGATTTTAAGTGCAATAATGAAGTCTTACCACGAGAGGACCCCCAAGGACAATTTTTCTTGTAGTGTGCAAAACGAGATGATACAAATTCGTCTTCAGAATCCTGATGTGTGCCATATATTTAACTTTGCTTTAAGACAGTTCATGCATTTCACTGTAATTTTGAAAGAAGACATGATATTAGCTCCTTAATGATTTTAGCTCCTTAAACACCGAGTACAGGCTACATTAGGACTAATAACATTTCACATAAACCCAGGAACCCTATTTGAACCAAATTAAACACTAAAAGCATATAATGCCTTTTGTAGTTATTCTTGTTAGTAGTAAATTTAAGCAATTATAGATCAATATTTTTATTATTGATAAATGGATTTTAATTTTGAGAACTGTCTTGTATACCATGATCTAGATTGTTCTTTCATTATTTTCATCCACTCAGAAGACTATGAAACACTTGCAGCACGTGCGTTGAATCCTGAAGTTCCTTTATGGACCGTTTAACTAGATCGTACTTACTCTACTTTAATGGTCCTGTGCCTTTCAGCTTAGAGTTCTTTTTCATTTTCACAGACTTTCAAAGAAAATCACATGTACTGAAAGTGGAGAGTGAGGTCGTGCTCCTGTGGATTACAATGAAAAGTCAACTAAGTGTTCTTATGCTACAGGAAGGACTTCGGAGCTGTACTCTTTACTCTTTAAAAAGTTCCACTTCAATAATGTATTGCTGAACCAAATTAAACGAGATTTTCAGCAAAACCATCATGATATTAAATAGAAGGCTGCTAAAGGAACATCCCCTCTAATCTCACGAAAAAGAAAAAAAGTATCAAACAAGGAATGGAACTTATTCAATAAACTACCTTTTAGTAGCAAAGGAGAAAAGTCTATCCTTTCGAAACAACAGGAAAAATAAGGTCATAATGTCAGAAAGGTAGTCTACTTAGTGTTCAGAAAATCGTAAATCAGGACACTTGGGTGAATAAAAATATGTGTAAAAATGAGCTTTAGTAACCCATTAGAATGGTCTGGTTTTGACTACAGAAGATTATAAGAGTATATGGTATAAAGCCAAGGCTTTATAGATAGGCAAACCCCAGCGATTTTCCCATTACTCTTTAGAAGAAACAAGAAGTACAAGTAGTTTACGGTGGTTCAGCCAGATACAATTCCACAGAAAGTGGCAATTAATTATGATTATTCCTGCTATTCTGTATCAAATTGTACAATCACTTCAGCTCATATAACAATCAAAGGCTGTAGGCCTGTGTTCAACACAAGCACCACTCAGGTATTCTTAAAACCAGTATAAACTTGCTTTATTGAAGTGTCATAGGGAACATTCTCTCCAAATCTCTTAATCTGTGTGTGAAAATATTGATGACATGCCTTTGAGTTTAGATATGAATAATTTTTTAGTTTAGATATATTATTACTACAATAATGTCTGCTTTTATTCACAAAGATACTTGTAGGTAGATTATACAGCATTAATCACTACTCCCTCAATGGAAAAGCACCTGAAAGACTAACATAAATCTCGTGCAGATGTATCATCATGTTAGTAGGAAGCCAGCTTCTTGTATATGTAAATATCAATTAAGTATTTGACTCCACTGATGGTTTACCTGCCACTATGAAAATAAGAGACAGCAAGCACTGCTGGACCTAATTTAATGTAATTAACATTATTTCCTTTATAAATGAAGGTAGGTATTGTACATGGACAGTATTCTGCCCAAAATTTATATGGTATACTCACCAATAAGAAAATATAAATTAACTTCAGTGCTATTTTGTTCCCGTATTTACATATTTTACTGTAGGCAAAAGCCTGTGAGTGTATATTCTGGTTTTGAAAATACATTTTGAAAGGCTTTTGCATCACCATCTATGTGACAGGGATTCAACATGATGGACATAACATGGTGTCTGTTCCCCCACCCACACCCCGCCCTAAAGATTAAAAAAAATACCATGAGACTAAATAGATGGTTTTGTGGTCTTTTAGCTTGTAATTACCATATGTCTTAGCTAAACTCATTTGTCTCCCTGCTTTATACAGCTTCTGCTTTTGTTAACATTATTGTCAAAACATCTAGTCCTGTACTAAGTTAGATTAGCAATTCACACCTTTATAAAAGATTTGGCAGAACTCCAGTGTTTTGATGTCAGACATGATCATTGATTTGCATTTTAAAGAGGTGTCATTCACTCAATGCATCATTTTTCCTTTTGTACATGTAACATTTTTCAGAAGAGATGGAAAAAAGTGTAAATTTATTTTATGAGTGCTGTCTGAGTCTCTTGGAACAACAGACATTGCTGAATCTGGGAGTTGGTGGAAGAAATGTTTCAACTGTGGAAGGAAAGTTACAGATTTCAGTGAGTGAAAGACATGTTTACTCTAGCAGAGATGTTGCGCCTCTGCACCAGTGGTAGGTGGCTGTTTCTCTGTGGGTTGCCTGAGAGCGTAGGCTACTTGGCACCACCTAGTCTGCATGCAAAACAACAGCTTGGATTGGTGACATGTAAAAAGTCATCACTAGGAATCACAAGTTGTTTTCTCAATTTGTATGATAAACTAAACCATACCACAAATACTGGGGTCCTTGTGGTAAGGTTCATTTTGGTGAAGTGCTCTGCTGAACGGAAGTACCTCAGAGCTTTGCTACTGGCTTTGGTGAGGTCCAGATTCCTCCTGTCACCTACCACTTCAGTCTTCAGGATCTAAGTTGCCCAGCTATGAACAGAGTTGCCCTGCATGACCTCCAGACATGCCTTCAAACCTAAATTATTCTATGACTCCATAATGGTGCAGTAATTCTGCATTTCAAGCATGTTCAGATATTCATGCTATTTGATGGAACAAGAAGTGATGTCCATGTGGCCAGTTTTCATGAAATATTAAAATACCACATCTGTGGTTAAAAATAAAGCTTAAGAGGCAATATTTTTCTTCTTTATTGACTCTTTCAGTGCCTTGTTAAAGCTCGCCTGCTGCAGAGTGGATTGCAGCAGGTCACTGAGTTGGAAATTATGTCACAGGAAGGTTGCAATGTGGACACAGATTCTGACACACAGGCTTTATAGGGATGTCAGGTATTGCCAAAAGGTAGCTGATGAATGTGGAGGGATAAAATAACAGAAGACACAGTTAACCAAAAGCTGAGAAAAAAAAATCTCTGAATAAAAGGAAAATATCTCTGAAATTACTGTCTAACATTTCCCAGGAAGAGACAAGCATTATCAGTCAGAATCACAAGAGACCAATTGTTCTTGTATGACATTATGATGATAGGCGTCTTAAACCCTGAAGGAATTTGTCTTAATAAAGTAGTGTAGCAGTTTAATGTAAAGCAGCTTCGACTAGTGTAAGCAGAAATTATTGTACCAATTCCTATGATCAGAAATGTTTCTACAGTAAACTGTAAAGGCTATTGATGGCTTTAGTTGTGTCACTTAATGAAAGAGAAGAAAATAAAGGTAGTTAAAATTTTAGGCC
The DNA here is from genome assembly GCF_000696875.1 of Nestor notabilis. Classification (NCBI taxonomy): domain Eukaryota; kingdom Metazoa; phylum Chordata; class Aves; order Psittaciformes; family Psittacidae; genus Nestor; species Nestor notabilis. The sequence continues at coordinate 52,298 of NW_009915901.1, read as the reverse complement.
CATTGGAAATCCATAATACTTTTTACAACAGCCGAAGGAATAACAGGACTATGGTTACCTGAGGAGAGGGGACAGAACAGTATTGCTCTTCAGGTAATTTCTCAACTATTTGGTTTTGATTAGAAAAAAGTAAATGTCAGCTCTGGCCTGAAGTCTTAGGGAAGATGACTCTTCCTTAATTATTATCAAAATGCTAATAAGAGTTTTGCAGAGAAGACAGGAAGAAGAATTAAGGACTCCTGCTCTGTATGGTGCAATTGAGAGGAGGATGAAAGGCCAAAGAGGAGATGTCACCGAAGCAGATGAAAATGTGATCCTGGACATGAAAAGAACTACTTACTGGTGTGCAAGCGGCTTTATGAGCCAACAGTTCATACAGCTTCACCACCAATATACTGTTGGCTCATAAAGCCGTATGAACTGAAAAAGCCAGGATACACACCAAAAAGGCTTTTTAGCAGGGCCTGTTGTGATAGGATGAGGGGTGATGGTTTTAAACTAAAAGAAGGGAGATTCAGCCTGGATGTGAGGAAAAGATCTTTTACAATGAGGGTGGTGAAACAATGGCACAGGTTGCCCAGAGAGGTGATGGATGCGCAATCCCTGGAAATGTTCAAGACCAGGCTGGATGTGGTTCTCAGTAACCTGGTCTAGTTGAAGATGTCCCTGCTCATTGCAGGGAGGTTGGACTAGATGATCTTTGAAGGTTCCTTCTAACCTGTACTATTCTATGGTTCTATGATTCTACAAAAAGAGCTGAGGCATAAAGCCTGTTTCCACCTTCTCCCTGCCCTCTGTCCTGCAAGAGTGTGTGGGAGGACAGGAGGAAAAGCCACCAAGTATGATCCTGGTGGAGGGCAGGAAGAGTGTGGGCAGACTATGTGGCACATCATCTTTCTCATTTATCTCTGAGGTCTATAGTAATAGGTCAATGATCTTAATTAAGCACTTCAATAAGACAATTCCAAGTAAGAATTATTCCTTTACAGTCAAGAATGGTTTTGTTTGTTACCTGAATAGGAGCAGTGTAGACCCAACAATGCTCTGTGCATGAAACAGGTCTATCAAATCTCAGCAATGCTTGTATATATAGTAACCAGTTATTGCTGATGTGTTCACTTGGTTTGATTTTAGCTTTGACAGCTTCCAAACATGAAAAGGACTTATTAAAATAAGTTATTCAGAGATGACTAATGAGGAAAAGGTGATTGAGAGGCTGTATGTGCCCCAGTGGATAACAACATTGTACATCAGAACAGAGCAAAAATTCTCCAAGGAGAAAAGTGAGGATCTGTGTTCAAATAAAAATTGTTTAGGGCATTAGGAAGACAAATATGGGCCTATAACTGAGGTATCTCTTTTCAAGTCTGTTTTCAGTCTAAATTAATTAAACAGTGATGGGAGTGACATCCTTCTTGGTCTGTCTACCAGTAAGAGACATTTCGCTGCTCTCCTAGAGCTGTGCAAGCCATTCAAGGCTCTCGGATCTTATTTGGTTTCCACAGACATGAAGGCAAATTTCCCGATGATTCTGATGGAAACTAGAAAGACTCTGAGAAAACAGGTAGTAAAATACTCCAACTTTACGACATAAAAGAATATAACAGCCTGTTTGGGAGTGGAGGAGGGGTATTTGAGATTATTTACTTTATTAGGATCCGAATCTATACAGATAGAAGAAAATCAGCATGGTCTTCGTCAGTAGCTATTTTTAGTGATATGTATGTTAATAAAAGTCGTAATTCCCTGAAAACTTTACTCTACCTGATCTGTGTCAAATTAATCACCATTAAGATTTTGTCTAAGCTGAGTAAATACAGCAATGTGCCTGTCAAAACATGCAGCCTTGGTTCCTGGGACCAGTACTCTTGGTCCCTTGAAAAATGAGTGCTTATCTGATGACAGTCTTAATGAAAGAATAATAGGTACTCATTTTTAACTCCAGGTACTATACAGAAGTCTATCAAACAGTTTCCTGGGAAATTTGTTACAGTTGTTTGCTATCTCCTGGAACTGCTTGCTTGACCATTTTTCCTTGTGCAAAGCTAAAAATAAAAGCTTTTTTTAGCTAGAAAACAGGATTAGATTTTCTTTTTTGGTCAGTACCATAAAACAGAACAGCTTACGTTAGTCTATTTTTCCCTTATCACACCATAGTTTTACATGCACAATAGTACAAAAACACTGGTTTTCCTATCTTGCTGTTAAAGCCTGTCATTAACAAGTGATTATTCAATTTATTTTTCCTTTTTTCCCTAAAATACGGCATGAGCTTTCTAATCTTTCATTCACATGAAACAGTAATTATAACTTCTCCGGAAGCAATGCTGAAGGTATTTTGTCTCCTTTGATAGGCTAGAAGTGGTTGATGCTTGGAGGTTTGGGGATTTTTTTAGAAGTTAGATTAATAGATGGATTTTTGGTCACTTAGCACTGTAAGCTTTGATAATAGAAGCTAAACACAGGAGGGTTTTATCCCTGTTAGGACTAAGAAATGTAAAACAGAATTTTTCTTTTTATTAGTGTTTGGCTCCTGAACCAGAGGCTATAGTAATAACAATAAATGGGGTAATTTTGTAAGCGTTATCTGTAGGAAATGTAATAAAATAGCTACAAGAGGAAACGTGTTTGGAATTGTCTTGTTGAAAATATTATTCAGTATGTTAGAGATCAGAAACAATAACATCTTGTTTCCTGTGGTAAAAATGTGCTAATAAGAATGCTTATGTTAATAGCACTGCTGCAGTCAGCATGTGTTGTTGAGGTTTAACATATGCTGAAAAGCCCAACTTTTTTAGACCAGTTGTGTTTAGATTTTGCTATTAAAAAAATAATCAAGATTCCTTTTTATCTTAAGTTTGCATTGCAGGTCCTTTTGAGTGCTATGAAGCTTGAAATTTCACTTCACAGACTACATCCACACCTGGGATTGTTTTGTTTTAAAAGTTGTGGTTGTTGATGTATTTGATCCTACCTTAAGGCTTGAGTCTGCAATCATTCCTGTGAAGTCCAAAGGAGACTGGGTTGGAAAAGAATTATGTAGTATGGGTGGTGGTCCTTTGCTGTGCTGGTAACACCAAAATCTGTTTTGTTGCACCAGATACCAACTTGGTTTTCTGAGTACATGGGAGGTAGCAGCTTAGAAAAGAGAAAGATGACCTTATGATAACAACAACAAGCATGCTTGGTAGGAAGAATGTAAGAACTCAAAAAAAAATAAAAAAAAAAAAAACAAAACCGAAAACACCAACCAAAAAAAAACCAAAACCCCAAAAAACCAACCAAAAAATAACCCCATAAGAATCAAAGAAATAGAAATGATCAGGACTGAACTGAGTCTAGAAAACTACAAGAATATGAACTTTTCAGCAAATACAGCAAGTTTAAAATACTGAGCTGATCTCTTTGTCAAGTTCTTGTTTTCTGCTATTTTCTTTGGTCTACGATTCCATTTACTTTTTCTATTAAAGAAATCTATTTCAGACTTCTTTAAACTTTACCTGGAAATGCATTGCCTTTATTTTCTCTTTTGTTCTTTCAGTTGTCTAGCAACCAGTTTCTCAGCGACTTTCACTGCAGTTTCGTCTTACCACATTTTCTGCATTTGGATAGAGCCTAGAGTGAGAGCTCACTTGGTTGGCATGTTACAGTTAGAGTACTCAGTTTGTCCTTGCTCCAAACCATTGAGTAGGCAAAATAGTTATAGAGAAGGGGTATAAGGCATAAGAATAAAAAAAAAAAAAAACAAACCGAAAACACCAACCAAAAAAAAACCAAAACCCCAAAAAACCAACCAAAAAATAACCCCATAAGAATCAAAGAAATAGAAATGATCAGGACTGAACTGAGTCTAGAAAACTACAAGAATATGAACTTTTCAGCAAATACAGCAAGTTTAAAATACTGAGCTGATCTCTTTGTCAAGTTCTTGTTTTCTGCTATTTTCTTTGGTCTACGATTCCATATTTACTTTTTCTATTAAAGAAATCTATTTCAGACTTCTTTAAACTTTACCTGGAAATGCATTGCCTTTATTTTCTCTTTTGTTCTTTCAGTTGTCTAGCAACCAGTTTCTCAGCGACTTTCACTGCAGTTTCATCTTACCACATTTTCTGCATTGGATAGAGCCTAGAGTGAGAGCTTACTTGGTTGGCATGTTACAGTTAGAGTACTCAGTTTGTCCTTGCTCCAAACCATTGAGTAGGCAAAATAGTTATAGAGAAGGGGTATAAGGCATAAGAACTGTAAGGTACTTGATTTCAACATTTATCAAGTTTATGCTATAACTTGAAAAGAAGGAGCTCTGAATATAATTGTTAAATTAAATAGAAAGTGGGGGGGGGAGGGAAAGGAGCTGCTAAAGGAGGCAGATGATAGAAAACCTATTTATTGCTTTTCACAGTTGTAGAACGTAGTCTTTCACAGAGCAAGGCATGCATGAAGAGACCTTAAGGCTGAGCATGGCGCTGGTGGAAATCGCTGAGTAGAAGCAGGGTATGTAATCAGAAAAGACAAATGAAAACCAACAAAAACTACAAACCTCCTTAGTGCTTTGCACATAGTTTTCAGCATTCACTAAGATGGTATTCAGTGTTTTCTGAACAGAAGGACATATATAGAGACATTGTTAGGCTAATGTTTGTGTCTTGAAGTTTGTAACCAATACTGAAGTCAAATTTGAGACGTGTTTTAAGGTACTTCCAACTCCTCAGGCTCCAACTTCAGATAATTATTGTCAGTGTCTCAAAGAGTACAGCACCGGCAGATTAATTTGAGCAGTCCAAGACTGTAGGAGCCATTTCCGAGCATAATAGAGAATTTCTCACAGGTAACCTAAGAAATACACTGGAAAGCGAGGGCTAGAACTCATCTGCTGTTACTGTTTCACCACATAGCTGTAAGATCTCCCCTGCCTTGTATTAGAGATGTATGACACCATGTTTGCGTTGAATCACATTAAAGATCTGTAAGCTAAGAACTCCTCAGCTCATATGCGGTAGGTAGCAAAACACATGCACTGTAAGCATTCTGATCCACCGAACCAAATAAATGGAGTTTGCTTAAACTATAGTTGAAGCTGCTTCAAGTTAAAACATAAAGGCTGTCATTGAGTATTGCAGGTTGCAGGTAGTATAGTAGTACAACATAGCAGGTAGCAAGAGTGACAGCAACGGTGGTCTTGTTCCTAAATGGTGCTATAGATTTGAAGCCAATAAGTGGCATAACAAATTAAGAAGTCTGTTAGATATTCCGCTTGTGAAGACCCAAATTTAAAAATAACTACTAAGAGCGTCAGCTTTTTTCTCGGGCTGAGTGACATGTTTTGACATTTTCTTTAATACAGAAAGGGGAAAAAGCTGACTAAAGAGTTCCTATTGACCTATAATGCAGAGATGTTTCAGGCACTAAATGGATTGCTTATCTGCAACTCCAAAATATCTTCTACTGCATGAAATGTTGAGCATGTCATGGAACGCAGAAAGTAGCAATGTATTCAGAAATATAAAGTTAAATAGGTCTTACTGATTGACTACCACACCATGTGTAACAAATGTGCAGCTCTGTTTTCCAAGGCATTAGGTAGTAGGGGCATTGTGGACTTCAGAGTGGTCCACACTAAGGGCATTTATGCAACTTTATGTCCATGGTTTTATGCATAAAAATCGCATATCATCCTGAATTTCCTTCTGGCTTTTCCTACCTCTTTCCAAGGAAAGAGAGCTAAAGCTATTAATTTTAAATTCTGCATAGTACTTCTTACCGATTTACTCATTGAAGGGCTAGGTGATTATTGAAAAGAACTTCCCCCTAATTCCATTCCTAATACCAGCAGGCTTTGGTATTCAGACACCCCTAGAATTCATCTTAGTTCAATATAATTAATCCTTAAATTCATTACAAGTTATTTACTTTAATTGTAATTTTCTCTTAACGTAACTACACACATAGATGTGTGGAGAGAGCACCAAAAATCACTGTGTGGTTTTCTTTTACTGCACATGTCTCTATACTCTGCTTCCAAAGCCACTATCATTCACAGCAAATTGATTTTTATATAAACATGTGCCAGCAGCAAGCAGCAGTTTCTTTCTATGTTCTTTACGCTGCCCGTGACATCCGTCAGTTCAAAATTGCGCCTTATGGGGGTGCTGTGCCACCTAAAATAACTTGCATTGTATTGTGCTGTGCAAGGCCTCTATGGATCAGAATAAGAGAGTGACACATACGTGAAGACATTTCCTTTCCCTCCCCCTTTCAGCATACTCTGTTCCTTTATTTCCCACAGGATCCTAAGAGCAGCTTTACAACTGAGTTTCTCTTCTGCCAAAGAAATCTTCAAATACAAAATAGGTTTTTCTGTCCAAAATAATGTAACACCTTTCTATGTGTAGGTGAAAAACTTCCTCAGGTGAAAGAAAATGTTCAAGAAACAGTCTTTTTTAAATCCTACCAGGATAAATAGTTTTAGCAGATTTCAGAGAAGTTACTAGTGATTTACATCTGCTTGTGTGATTAATATCCAGCTTGACAAGATAGAAATCCAAAAGCTAGCTTTGATGCTGCTTGTTTAGGACATTATTTGAAGTATTTTCCCATCTTTTTCATGTATCCTACAGTATTCTCCTGTTCTTGTGATAATTCATAAGCAGTAAGAATTCCTATGACACTTTACATCTTCAAAGCACCAAAATTAGTGATCAGTAATTATTAATTATTATGATTATTAATTGTTTTTAATTAGAGTCTTAAGAATATCTGTGTAACTTACAGGTTTTCCTCCTATTAGTAAGGAAAAGATGCAGATATGCTGTGGACCTTAAGCCCCTGAGTAGATTCACCAATGATGATATTTGTCCTTTTTTTTTAATATATATGTGCCAGTCATGAGTGTACTCATGCTTAAAGCTGAAAAACTTTATTGAATTGGGAACTATATCTTTTTGCTTCGAGAAATCCGCAGTAAAGTCTTAGTCTGTTCTGTCACTTGAATCCTTCTAGTTTTCTTAAAATCTTACTGCTTGAGGCTCAACTTTCAATGCCCAGAGTGAATTCATTAGAAGACTCAAAAAAGTAATTTAGATGCTTTGGAACAACAAAGCAGCAAGTTTTGTGGTTAGAAGGAAATGAGTTTGTATAAAGGTTTATACAACTGTCACTCTTCTGTTGTTTATTTTTTGCTTCTAACCTTAGACTGACTGAGGAAAAAAATTTCCAGGGTTGATGTGTAGTTAAGACATGCTTTTGAAGTTAGGACGAGAAGTCTACGCTTCATTCGAAGGATGATCAGTAGCACTTCCTAAGATTTTAAATAGGGAATAGTATCTTGCTGCTTCTATCATGTCACAAGGACTTCCTTTACATTCTCCCTCAGCAGCCTGAGAGAGAAAAGCTGCTGTTCTCAGGCTGCTACTGTGACAAAAAGTAAATATCTTACTCAAAGTAACAGAGCATAGTCTTGAAGAAATTCCTCAACTTCACTGAGAAAAGCATGCAAATAGGGGGGAAAAAAAATCTACAGCTCAAAGAATGCATCAAGATGCACACTGACATTGTAAAAGCTCATTAAATCAAGTTAAAATAAAAAGTCAGATGTAATCAGTAGACACATTGAAGTTGGATTCGCAAGGAGACCCAGCAGGACTTGGAGAACTTTGAAGGCAGGACAGAGATCCTAAACTCACATTGGCCTGAATCTGTTAGTCCATGCAATGTAGCATATTGCTGGGTAGGTATAATGTCTCAGCCTGAAAGCAGGAAAGCCACATGTGAATGGATAGTTCACCTCCAAGTCAGGTTCACATGATCCTTTACCTTTCTCAGCACCTGCTTCAGAGGGCTGCACACATACAACCACTATCAAGATATCTTAAAACACACTCAGGAATCAAGCTTGGATGAAACACTATTTTTTTAATATCTCATCCCTGACTGTTAATTTCTTTCTTTAGCAGAGACAATGGTTTCATTATCAAACTGCAGCAATTTGCAAATCTGGCTCCAGTAGCAAGAGGCCACTGGCTCACAGCAGTAAAGCACCTATTGCCCAGGGGACATTGCTAGTAGCTTCCCATGGCACAGCCAGGGTCAGGACGAGGATGGGGTCTGGAAGGACCTGAGCAAGCTGGCAGCAAAGCTTGCAAGAACTGTAATTGTGGCAAAGGCCTTTGTTCATAGTTCCCTATGTATGATTTGCAATAATAAAAAGACAGGCTGGGAAAGTTGGGGCTGTTCAGCCTGGAGAAGAGAAGCTGCATGGAGACTTCAGAGCAGCCTTCCAGTATCTGAAGGGGACCTACAAGGATGCTGGGGAGGGACTCTTCATTAGGGACTCTAGTGGTAGGACAAGGGGTAATGGGTTTAAACTTAAACAGGGTAAGTTTAGATTAGATATAAGGAAGAAGTTCTTCACAGTGAGGGTGGTGAGGCACTGGAATGGGTTGCCCAAGGAAGTTGTGAATGCTCCAACCCTGGAGGAGTTTAAGGCCAGGCTGGACAGAGCCTTGGGCAACATAGTTTAGTGTGTGGTGTCCCTGCTCATGGCAGGGGGTTGGAACTAGATGATCTTAAGGTCCTTTCCAACCCTAACTATTCTATGATTCTATGATTCTATATATGTACATGTATGTGTCAAACTAAGAAAAAGGACAAATGTGGCAAAATGAGTCTGAAAATTAAAATATTCTTGGGAATCCATTATATATGTATTTGGTTCTGTCCAATGCCCTTCAGGGCTTATAACTTCCAGATTCTTTCCC
>NW_009915901.1:34443-43526 GCF_000696875.1 Nestor notabilis | reverse complement strand
TTCCCTAGTATCTTCCTCTAATTTAGGTTCGGTTTTAAATGAAAAACCGTATTTCGTAATGAAAAAATTCACTTAGAATATTTAAGAGTGAAGCAATTTAAGTTCTTCAAATAAATAATTTTGACAATGTGATATTAGCACAAACTGGAAAATGCTCTTGTTCATTTTCCAGGCAGAATTATTTACCGAGCTCAGCTGGAATTCATAAGTAACTTTGTTCCCTGAAAATCCAGTATTGTAGGATCACAAGGTATTTTGGGTTGGAAGGGATCTCTGGAGCTCATCTAGTCCAACCTTTTGCTGCAAACATAGTCAGTTGTAGGGTCAGACCATGCAGACTGAAACCTGGCAAACCTGAGATCAGGTTACTCAATTTCAGTATGTTTACTCTTTATCAAGAAAAAGCCTTATCCGATACCATTGAGTTCTGAATCTAAATTTTCAACATAGATAAGCTGAAGACCATCTGTAATGGGGAGTTGTGTCAAAGATAATTCTAAGGCACAAGCAGAATTTAACCTATGCTGTGCAACCAGTGCCCAAACTTTTGAATTGACTTTTCCCTGTGCTGAGTTATGGATTCCTTACTACAGACCAGGCTAGTCCATGGACTGTGTTAGCTCTGTGCTTTTACAGTTTCCAGTGTATGATGTACAGCTATCAGCCCAATCTGAAAAGTCTTGTTACTTTCATAACCACCAGAATGTTACTGAGAAAATAAGAACAAAATTGTATCTCCTTAGGCTTTAAACTTTCTGAATTTTGAGTGCCTCTTGTAACTTTCTGCAATGTTCTTTAATGGGAGAAAATAATTTTCTTGCTTTGTTAAATGCTCCAGAAGTTAAATGTCCTGCAAAACCTGCTTTCTTTTCTTTATTTTGACAGTGGATGCTACTTTTACTACACACCAGCAGATTTATTAAAAAGGTGTTATTAAGAGAAACACCACTGGAATAGTAAACGCTTTGTAAAAGCAACAAAATGCCTTTCCTGTAAGACAAACTCATGGCTTTTAGGAAACAGTTTCTTTTTCAATGGTCTATCTTCAGTTGAGCCTGGTTCACTTTGAGGGTATCACACTATGTATCTCATTTTACCCTAGACCCTAGTCCTTGTTTTCTTCAAGTACTTCTGTTGGACTCTGATTCAACTATGACATTTCCTTTATGGTTTCAAGTGCATGTTGTTTTGGAGATATCTAGATTCAGGCTTCTAGCAAGGATGAGAGACATTACTTGCTTGCTATTTCTTCCTCAATCCCAAAGAGCTAATTCAGCCTGTATAAATTAATGTAGTGAATGATTCAGTGGTGCAACAAGGGCTCAGTTCAGGGATCAGCCCGCATGTACTTTGCAATTAGTTCTATAGGAATTTTGACTGGTGCAGAACACCACAGAGAAGCAATTAAATAGCACAGGAAACAACACTGTTAGAACAGGAGTGAAAGAGATGAGAATCCGTACCACCCAATGCTGTGATTTTTCATTTTGGGCCTCAGTGACACTCTCACCAAAGTGAAAAACATTATTGCATAGCAGAATTTAAATAGGGCGGTTGTGGAAGTAGGGAAAAAGATACCCTGAAAACAGAATGAATGCAAATGAGTATTACAAGTCTAAATTGATGATTACTGGTTTCCCACAAAAGCAGAAGAATTAACTTAATTATAATAGTCACACACAAGACCACAGAAGCTTTAAAGAATTCCCATAGAAGCGCATGGATTTTATCCTGGGAAAAATCTGAGACCTTTTTGAGAAACACTGCTATAAATTAAAGATGTTTTTTTCCTAGAAACAAAAAAATCTCCCTTTGCTCCATTGCAAGTTCATCACTTCTGCAATAAAACTGATAAATTCTGGGGAAAATGTATCAGTGTTTCTTTTAATCTCAAAGAGCAATGTTCACAAGCCTCTCAGATACACTGATTTTCTGATCACAATTCATCATAAAATGATATCTTGCGCTTTCTGCCCAACTTGGTATAAACACAAAGGAGTCTGCATTTAGTGTTTTTAAAACAGCCCGTAGGAAATACGTATCACTGAAAGCCTTGGTAAGAGATCAAGCAGCAAAGTCAGACATCAGAACAACAGAAGTGCACTTCCAGGGGTGGGCTGTATCGGTTAGTGTTTCTTACCACTTCTACTTATTACCAGACCAACTCAAGCCAAATAATTGCACCATGAGTTCTGCTTTTAAGGGTATTGAAACCCGACAACTTGATGTAGGCCCTTATGGCAGTGAACCTTTAAAAGATGCCAAACACAGATAACTTAAATTAGACAGGCTTTCCCACACCAACCATTCCTTAGGGCTTCCTAAAAGATGGACTAATAAATTTATTAGGTGTCCCCATGACAACTGTCTCATATCCCTGCTATATGTGGATATTTCAAAGTTGGAATTCTCTCAGATGAACAGTTGTCTGCCTCTATTGCAAGTCACCACTTCAGCAAAAGAATAGTAGAAAAGGAGGAGAGACACTGTAAGTAGCAGCTATTCATATGGCAAGTCTCTCTGAGTTATTTTCCTCCAGATAAGGAGAGTTTGATACAGCACTTGCATTGTAAGTACCACATATTCCACTAGACATATATGATTCCTGAGCAGTTTCACAGGTGAAAAGATCAGGCTCACTTCTTCATCTGCTACCAGTGCAGCTTGTGCATTGTTGAGCTTCAGTTCTGCAAACACATCCTTGACTTTACAACCTAGAGCGATTCAAAATCAATCAAGACAATTGGCCACAGGAATAGAGTTCAGCGATTGTAGAAGTGTTGCTAGACTGAGGCTTGAGTCCAAGTTTTCATGTAACTGACTAAATAATTCTTGTATTGCTCTTGGACACTGTGCAAACAGAAGATTCTTGAGACCCCAGCGAGCTGTGTAACATGATGGGTCACTTCGGAAACCATTCTCTTTTGCTCAGCATGCATCAACTGCACTTGTTCAGGTTTTAGACTCTGGAAAATATTACAAGGCTGTTCTGCCACTGTCACAGAGGGTCAGACAAGACAACATTTGCCTTCCTCCAAATATTGTGTGTCCATGTCAGCTAGGCTCCTTTCTGGGACTAAACCACATCTTCCCTGCCCTACTCTCTGCAGACTCCCAGTTCATGTTCATATTACAGTGCAAGTTCTCAGTCTTTTTGGTTAGAGGGAGAGGCACTGAGCTCACAATATTTCACCTTTCATTCTCGCAGCAAGTTTTTTTTCAATAAATGAGTTAGGTGCCAGAGCAAATAAATGGTATTTAAGGAGGAAGAAAAGGAAAATTAAAATTCAGATCAACTTGAAAGAGATTTGGATTACAATATCGGCAGATCAATAAAGTTTTGGCTTTTGTATTTTGTTTAAAAAAGTTGATTCATACATGAAAGTTTAAGGAAGTGTTAAAACCATCCAAAACCAGAACTGTCAGGCCAAACAGTTCATTTAATTTAACCAGAAACTCCTTCCATCATGCCCCAAGTCAGTTATTTGCATAGATCTGATTTCTTTATTTATAGAGATTTGTGTTCTTACAGCTCCTTCAGATTCTGTATTATCTTAATTATATACATTATATAAATAAAAATCAGCCTATCTGTATCTTGTCTGGTTTTATTTAATCAGCAATTTAGGGACTGTTCAATATTAAGATACAATCAAGCTAACTCCCTGCTCATGCTAATAGTTCCTAATCTCTGGAGAAGAACTTGCTGACATGAAATCTGCATTTCTGTGTTTATATATTTAGTCTTCATAAGGGGAAAACCTCTTGCAGTGAAGCAGATGGCAGGAGATACTGTGAAATTCACCGCTGAACAAAGTGCATGAACGTTTCATCATCAAAACTTTGAGAAGAAAATAGCTTTTAATAGAGTGGAAAGTTTTGGGGGAAAAAAAAGCACCAAACAAACAATATCTGGGGTAAGAGGCTGACAAACAAGACAGAGCAATTTTCCCCTTGTCTTTGGCAATAAATCTGTGTGTGTGTGTTCTATGACTGCTCAAGGCACAGGGAAATTTGTTTTCTAGTAACTTGATAAAAACCTCCAAAAATACAAGAAAGAGTTTTAAATAACTGGAAAAAATAAGGGGCAAAACTGATTGGTTTTCAGAGGAAAAGCAACGGCCACGCTTTTCCAAATCAACAGAACTTTGTATATTATGCTTTCCTTGTTTAGGAGGCAAGCTGTCTCAGAACTTGGGAGGCTGCATATTTGCTGGGCTCAGGACAGATCTCAGGGCTACAGTGAGCAGGATGCTCACATCTTTTCCTGGGGTTTTCTGTAAGGAGATGATTTTTAAATGCTCCACATATTTGCCCTGTTAAGAACAGCATCAAAACCCAGTTGTAGAGCTGACTGTAAGTAATCAGGAGAAGCTGCAGCGTACTGACATAATAGGCTCCCCTTGGCTTGTCCTACCTCATAACAGTCTGCCATCTCTCATCCCCATCAAAGCTGATACATCTGAGGTTCTTACTCTGGCACGAATAAAGAAAAATGATCCAGGTGAGAGCTGTTGTAGACCTGGATGGCTACAGCCAACTCACTGCCAGACAGGAAAGGGCAGCCTTACCAGTTACAACGCTGTGGTTGGAGTCTGCATCACTGTGGACTTAATGAGCAATTCCACACTTAGCCTCTGGTCTTTAAATTGCCTATAAAATTGAGATGCATTTCTTGATTCAGGGTCATCTTATAGAATCATAGAATATCTTGAGTTAGAAGGGACCCATAGAGATCATCTAGTCCAACTCCCTGCTCCTTGCAGGAGATGCTATTCCCTTGGACTCCAGCTTCTAGAAGAGCAGTGGGAGGTACCTGGAATGCTCCAGGTTAAGGCCCAAGGCCATTGCCACAAGTGCAAGTCAGGTCATGGCGCTATGGTGGAATTTGGGAGTTTGTCCCTGAGGTGGCCTTGGCACAGACAGAGCAGCAGCTGCACAGCTGGGGCAGTGGGCACAGCCAGACCTGGTGAAGCAGCAGCACCGTGGACACTGGCCGGTCCGAGGCTGCTGTGCTGCACCAGAAGGGAGGGGGCCAGAGGATGGAGCCTCTCCCTGCCCACTGCTGCCTCAGGGTCTGCATTGGTGGGAGCAGCAGGACGTGCATGTAGCAGCACATCTGGCCCCGGCAGCTGCCTTGGCATGTTGCTTCACTGGCACAGTCATCCTGGATGCAGAGGTGTGTGAGTTCTGCCTTGGACCTGCTGTGAACAGACCAATCTCCTCCTCAGAAGGGGTTTCCCACACAAGCACAATGTCTGGTTTTCTTTTCCAGCAGCGTGTGTGCAAATCCATGTCTAGTGGCAAATCCATTAATTTTACAAAGGTGCTTTAACAGCATCAAGAAACAATCCCTAAAATAAAATAGACTAAGAACTGCATGTAAAAAGAATTCACTATTACTATATCACAGTAAATTATAAGGATCCAAGGGTTTTTTAGTTATGTCTTAATATTTTCAGCCCTGCTATAACTACAGTAAAACTTGCATAAAAACATCACGTTGTTAAGCACAGTGTAAGTGAGGTGCTGGCTAAGTGGAGAAACAGAAAGTTTTAGTTGATGCCAGTCTGAATATCCCATTTAGCTTTGTGCCTTTTGATATCTCTTGTAGTAATAAGAAGCTTTTATTATTGGTTGAAATACAGATTGTGTAGGTTTATGGGTGTGCATAGTCATAAATTCTAGTATATGATGCAGAATTTCTTCATTTGAAAGCACTAAAGCAAAATGCTTCAATGGATATGTGAGAGCTCCATTCTAATCCAGACAAAACACAGTATTTTACATTGTCCTTTTATCCTTGTAACCTGCCTTCAAGTTTAAAATGAACCTTCATATTGCCCTGGCTCTACATACAGAGCTTTATTCACATGGCTTACCCTAGCCAAGAAATGATTCTAAACCAGAATGTGTGAGACAGCTGGGTTCACAGAACAGGTATAAACAGGTATCATCATCAGGTTTAAGAGACAGGAAAAGAGGCTGAAGAGGGAAAGACCAGAGAGACACTGACTATTTGCATTTTCTTTTGCAAGACCCATGTCCTCACACTCCAATTATCTAAGAAGGAGCTTACTGCTTTAAGATTTTCCCATCAGTAGATAATTTTTGCATAGTTGCACAATGGTACAGGGTGTTTGCTATGCATGCTAAGTCTGCCCTGATGAGCCCTGCAGACATGGCCAGGGCAGAGGTGCTGAGGGTTGGGAATGAGATGTGCTGCCAGAGCTGCACTCACATCTCTCCCTATTCAGGGCACGTGCTTATGTCATGTTTCCCTCCTGCCAGGGCATTTTGGTTTTCTTAAGTAAAGCAGTACATTCAGCTATCAAAGGGAAAGGGTGAAGGCAAAGAAAAGGCCAGGAAGTTCCGATGTTTAATGAACCTTTCACTGGGTATATACAGCTTCTTACATAAACTGAGTATGTCGACAAATCCCATGGAATTCAGACCGGACAGTGCGTGGGCTAGATCGTTGAGCAGGAAAGTAAGCAAAAGGCTTATTTGGTTATCAAATCCAGTCCCTTGTTATTGTGGGCAGTACTATCTTATAATTCAATTCATAAACCGATGTCTGATTCACAGCAATTTTGTTGTGAAAAAGAAGATGGAGGAAGGATTAACCTATTCTAATTTTTTGTGTTTGGCATGAAGGATGCAAGAGAGGATGATGATCACCACTATTCCTTCCTCCACAATAAACTTGCATGAAGTAGGAGGCCATCGCTTACCAGTGTAGACTCTAAGAACCTGAAGAATAATGATAGGTCACTATGCAATAGGGTGTTACTTACCCTGGTTCTCTGTTTCTCCCCTTTGCTGGGTAGAAGAATACAAGAAGTATTTTTCTGAAGCAAAAGTTAAATTACTGGGGTTTGAGCTGCGTAAGGATCTTCAGTTCCATGAGGCTGAAATGCCTGCATTCTGCATTTTCCCTTGCATCCAAGCTGAACAAGCAGAACACTTGGCCTTTTGCAGTATAAGACAACTCAGAGTCACTATGTTGCTTGCACACTCTTTGTCTTCTCTAAGAATACAGCTGCAAGATGGTGTCTAGATCACAAAAAATGGTTATTATTATACAGATTATGTTGGACACTGGGACAGAAGCCTCCACCATGAGTAGCTTCTGAGAGAGAGGGTGATACTTGCCACCACTTCTGTTCTTGCTTTCTCATTATGGGCTGAAAATGAGCTGATTCCCATGCCTGTGGCTGGGTAGAGCCATAGAATATCCCATGTCCATGACAAAAGCATAGTATGTCACCAAACGTTATATCACAACAAAAGAAATGATTCCAGCTCCTGTGTATGTGTCAATCCAGCTAGTCTGGTGAGAACCAAGCAGCCAGGACCCATCAGCAGAGCCTTTACTGTGTGACACAGCTGCCAGATTAAGTAGCCAGTGCTCATCTGCCTCAGGTAGCTGGCACTGAGGCCACTGTTTCAGAGACTTCATTGTCATAGGTAAACATAGAGGGAGATGAGATGGTGCCTGCACAGGCTGCAACACATGCTCTCAGTGTTGCACAGACATCCCTTCAGATGCACTCACTTTTTTCAAAGGTTTAGTATACCACCCACTTCTCCAAACTCTTCCTTCAACTCAGTTTTACACAGGATTGGAGCAGCCCACATAAGGTTTTGTTGTTCCTCTTCTTAGGAGAGCATTTTGCTTATGCTGAATACACACAGGAAAGTTATTGACCCTGTTATTACCTTGTAAAAAAAATGTAGAAAGCCAAATTGGTCTGTATAAATATTGAGCAGGAGACTGCCTATGATTGATAGTTCTATATGTAACATATGCAGGTGGTTTTGCTTTATATTTCATAACAGAGTAAACTGAATATTACATGTACTGCATGTTGTGTTAGTATGTAACTAATACAGCAACCTCTATGCAAGAGCCAAATGCCATTGGTTTGTTGGGCAACTGTACTTGCCTAAAAGGGATATTTTGTATCCCATTCTAGCATATCTCCTTAATAACCCACTGTAATAAAAGTTATAATGAGGGATGTTAAGATTAAATTTACTTGGCTAAAAAAAAAAAAGAAAATGTGGAATTGCTATGAATCCCAAAGAGTAAATTTAAGTGTAGGTATTAACAGCTGACACCCTACCCCCGACCTGTGAAGAACCACTGAAGCTCGACTGTCAGAGCTGGCCTTGTGCCACTCCATAGGACTGCAATGGCTGGGCATGAGTGTGGTTAAAACAAGCCCACAGAAGATTACTTTGCCAGGTTGTTTCATCTGAGCCCAACGGCTTAGAGTAACAGCCTGTGTGCAAGCAACAACCTTTAGATCTTCAAAGGCTGTGGAATCCTCCCCATAGAAGGCTCCAGAGCTTCACTGTTTTAATCAGTCCGAGAAAATCACCCTGCTTAGTCAGTGGGTTAGATTGATTTTTTATCCAGAAATGAACTGGTTCGATCTGTAGCATTTAAAATGAATAATGAAAGTATCTTCCCAGTTAAAAAGAAAAGCAGTAGGTTTTGCTTCTCATAAATGCATACTGTGCTGATCATTAGCTTCATCCTTCTCTGAGGCGTGCCAATTTTGTGATGAGAGATCCATGAGAATGCCTAATAACTGGCAGATGATTTATGGCTGCTGTTACAGGCATATGTCAATTAAATAAAAGGTCTGCTTTGTAATGCCAAGACACTAATCCTACATGCTTTATTAATTAAATGGAATTACACAAGTCAAAAATAAGCAATATTTGGCTGTTGCAAAGCAACTGTCCTTGTTGCCTGTATGAGAACTCCTATGGGAGTCCTATTCTGCTTTCATTACACTCAAAGCATTGGACTGACTTCTATACAGAAGTGTGCCTGTGACTAGAGAACTTTCCCATGTTCAAGGCAGGTCTCATCTCTGATTACAGAGCCTATGTCCTGGATCTCATATGTGAAGTAAAAGCGAAGTAAAGTAAAGTAAAGAGCGAAAGGGAAGGGAAAGGGAAGGGAAAGGGAAGAGAAAGGGAAGGGAAAGGGAAAGGGAAAGGGAAAGGGAAAGGGAAAGGGAAAGGGAAGGGAAGGGAAGGGAAGGGAAGGGAAGGGGAGGGGAGGG
>NW_009915901.1:460-34110 GCF_000696875.1 Nestor notabilis | reverse complement strand
AAGGAAAGGAAAGGAACGTGACACAAGGGCACAATATGTTGACCTTTGGCAACCTTTGTCCTTGTTGTGAGCAGCTGCTAGAGAATTCTTCAAGGAGATACTGATTCGTTGTGGCAGTGTGTGCAGTCATATAGGGGGGTCAGTGATGGCTTTGTTATGGCTTGACTGGGAAGGGAATAAGAGCCCGAGCCTTGATCTGAACCTTTGCAAAACATAGTGCCAGAGGAATCAGGTCCAAACTGGTGGGTAGTCCTTACACATGACTGCATGTGATGAGAATCACCCTTGCTCGAAAGAGAATTAATGCTTCCCTTTTTTCAGTATCCAACTTACCAAGTTAAAGTACATGCTAAGCACCAGCCTCTGTTTGTTTACACAAAGTCTTGCACGCATGCTGCACTTTACTTATCTGAACAGTCCCCCTGCAGCAGGTGCTTTCAGGGCTGCCATCAAGCTGGGCATGGGTAACAATCATGAACAAGTGCAGCACAAGTGCTTATGGTGTCCAGATGTTCTTTGCCTAGGCTCAAGCATTAGGGACTGGGTGAGCTATCCGTACGTTATACCAAGATTTCTCAGTTTTAGCTTTGGCAGCTTTCACTGTTTATTTCTCTCTTACATTCTCTTGTAGCATTTAAACTAAGCAGTGTTTTCAGGTAATTGAGACACTTGGGAAAATGGGTATTAACAAAATCTATTTTTCTGCATAAAGTATTTGGCAGAAAATGACAAGCTTTCAAGTGCTTTTTACTTTCTTAAATGCTTTTGGCTGTTATTAGTGAGGTTAAAAAAATCTCTAGTGTGAACAATTGGCTGTTCAACCAGCATAAAATGACTACGGTTTAGCTCCTGTCCTTAGGGAGCACTGTAAAGTCGTGGTAAAAATCACAGGCATTTTGGCAGGTGCAAAGAAAAAGAGAAGGCAAAAATTATGAAGAAGGCTTTTGCCCAAAGATAAGTTTGAAACTACTATAATAGGAGCTACTCTTGAGTGCTTCCCCAGACTGCTGACACAAAGGATACTGAAACACTGAGGACTTCATGCTATCTCTCTGCTGTGAGTCTGGGGAAAATCCAGCAAAGTTTCATTTCCATCTTCTTTGTTCCCCAGCTAAGCGCAATCTAACAGTTTTCTGTCCTATTTAGGAAGTATCTGTGATTGGGTGAAAAACAGAAAGCCCAAATGATAAGTGGCTGTGAAATGAACACATCCTTTCCTTGAGTACTGGATCCTCAAACTTTGGCATTTGTGCCTTTTAGCACTGCCCTCTCCACCTTTGGTGCCCTGCTCCACCAGGGAGTTGGCAGAATGGAGACCTGGGGGTGGAGGTAGTTCTCCACAGGGTTTTACAGCAGATGGAGTAGATCTCGGACAATAGGAAGTACTAGAAGAAGAGATGCATAGAAAAGCCTGTACTTAGCTTCCATGCAGCAGAGCTTAAAGCATGAACTGTATGTGTAAGACAACTATTTTGACCTCCTTTCATTTGAGTATGTGTTCATTCAGTGGGAGGCCTAACTATTTCAGGTATTCCTCAGGTTAAGGGTGTCTGCAGTGGCAGCTCTTACATCCAAGAGAGTGTCCTTGCCACAGTATGATACTTTGGATGAAAGACTCCATTCGTATCGAAGCTTCCATTCTCAAGAAAGAAAGAATTACAGCTCAAAAAACCCTAGAAGGAGCTAGGTTCCCTGCTGTTCAGGAAATGCCTCTGAGGCCATTTCTTAGAAGACCTAGCACGCAGATATCCCAGTGATGAGGGAGCAAAGCCCAAATCTTTCTGACCAAGTTCCTGAGACCATTTCTCCTCCCAAATCCATGACTCTCTTGTACCCAAGCTGCCTCCAATTCTGTTACTCAGCCTGCAAGTAGCAGCAGACTGAACAGAGCAGCTGTGGGACTCAACAACCAAATACTCACCCACTTGCATGGCCTAAAGGGTCAGAGTTATGTCCAATGTAGACTTAGGAAAGCAAGCCACATTAAAAAAAAGAAATTCAAAGGACAACTCATGGTCTTGGTTTTGTTTGATGTCTAGAACATTCAGTAGGATTTGGGAACCAAGCATGACATGAGCCCCTGTCTGTTTAAAGTGATTTTCATCAAATCCGTTTCTGATCTTTTTCATCAGAGCATATATATTGCTTTCTTAAGATGCTATACTGCATCCCTTCCCCTAACGAGCAGTACTTACTGCTGGCAATCAAAGGCAGGCAGAGTAACCTTTTCACCCATCTGTCTTGAAGAAATCTGTGTATTTTAATAGCTGGCTCCATTTATTAACATTGTGAGATATTTCACTGGTATATGTGAAATAGAAACATCAGACAACAGTTAATGAAGCCATTATGAGCCATGGTTTATGAATCCTCCTCAGATCTGACTTAACATGTAGCAGGAATTAGGTGAAACAATCCAGCTTCTTCCAAGGACTACTTCATGGCACACCTTGAGTACATATTCCAGCTCTTCAATGAGTTTGTTCAATATAATCAAACAATTGTTTTTAAGACAGCTGAAAACATACTATTGTTTTGCAGGATGTTTGGACTAAAAACTGCTTGTTGTGTGTTAACCCACCCAGTAGGCAGCTCAGCTCCACACAGCCAGGATGGGGGAAAAAGAAAACTGTGGGTGAAGATAAAAACAGTTTAATAGGTAAAGGAAAAGCTGCATGTACATGCAAAGCAAAGCAAGGAATTCATTCACATCTTCCCATGGACAGGCAGGTATTCAGCCATCCCCAGACAGCAGGGCTCCATCACATGTAACTTCAGAAGGTAAACACTCTAATTCACAATGTTTCCCGTTCTTCGCCAGTCTTTCCATGCTGAGCATGATGCCATGCAGTATGGGAAGTCCCTCTGCTCAGCTGGGGTTGCTGTCTGAGTGGTATGAGAAACAGAAAAGGCCTTGAATGTTGTTCAGCAATAGCCAAAACATCGGTGTGTTACCAACACTCTTTTGGTCACAGATATAAACCAGAGCACCCCATCAGCTGCTATGAAGAAAATTAACTCCATCCCAGCCAAAGCCAGTTAACAGTTCATTGCCAGTTCAGAAAGCTAAAATAATTTCTCAACTTGCATAATTTTTTCTGTGCATTTTCTGGGTAATTTCTAATCTGTTGCATATAGGCTGTTTTAATAACTATATGACAGCTGTTCAAAGCCAATTTTAACAGTGGAGGGAAATCATTATACATTACCTCAAGACTAGTTTGTAGTTTAATATGTTTTATAAATGGTGACAGATGTAAATGGCTGCTCTATTTCACTGCAGGAAGCAATGACCCAGACAGACCAGCACAGGCTGATGGTCCCTTTGTGCTATTTCCAGTTGGCAAATGGTTCCTCTTCTGTACTCCTTACTGTATTTACCCTTCATTTTCCTAGATTATCTCTCCTTACAAACTACAGTCGAATTTCAAGGGGCACATGTTCTTAATATATTTCACAGACTACTTTCCTAATTGGGAAAGTGCTCTGGAACATTGACTCCACTTGTAAGATTTTACGTTATCATGCTTGAAGCACTTAGACCCATTTCCATGGCATATTGGTCGACATTAGTCTGGTATATCACTAATTCTAAAGTTTATCTTCAGGATGAAGAAGATTTAAGCCGTCTGTGGCCATCTGTGTATGTGTGCTTCCTCTCCCTCCCAGTAATTTTTTTTAACCCAAGAGAAAATTTCAGCTAAATCTGGCAGAGGAAGACAGGTCTATATAATCATATTGCCACAGGTTTTGTCAGAGGACTAAATAGAGAAGATGGGTCACAGAATTGGCCAAACAAAGAGAAAGCCTGTGGTATGATTATTATTAGACTACAGCGAACCAACACAAACAGCTATCAATACCCCATTGCATAAAAATGTTTCAAAACGAATACTGATGTTGGTGTTTGGGAAGCCTTTAAGTGTATAATAATGTATAATAAAGTCCATGTCCATAGGACACCACATCTCAGTATTTCAAATATGTCTTTTTTTTGTAAGCAAATAACAGATGGAAAACAAAGGAGAGTTATCTGTCTTAATGACTTGTCTGCATGGCCATGATGTCTTTATTTCTGAATGATATGGAGGCAATAACATAACTATTTGCAAGTCCAAATTCTGTAACTGGCATTGAACAAATTAAAACTGTAGATCTGTCTGATGGGTTTGATTCCTGACTCACTGGGTATTTACATTTTTTAGGATCAGCTTTAGCATCAGATTGCAGTGTTGATGTTTTTTGCTGGTGGCCACAAAAGCTGTGTGACTTGGAAATTGTCAGTAGCAGAGATCCTACCAGCCAACCCTAGTGTCATCCCACACAACTGGGTGGTCTGTCCTGTAGCTGTTTATCTCCTCTCAGATGGAGCTTACAAGAACGTGGTTAGAGCAGCTGTGGAACTTGGGGAATACTTGTGAGGTGCAACAGCAGGGGCTGGGTGTAAACTACAGAAGAGCAGAACACTGAAACTCAGGAGTTAGTGCAGTGTCTAAATGTGTTGGCAGAGCTGTGAGGTCTCTTCAGAGTCAGATCTTAGGTTTGCTAACATCAATATCCATCATTTTCTGATGCCTTAAATAAAGCCCTGCATCCTGGCAGCTGGACCAGGCCTTGCAAACTTGAATATTAGAAATAAAACTTTGATGAACATTGAGCATGACTAATTCAACAAAAAATCTCACCCACTTTTAGGTACCTGTTGGTTTTCTGCCTCCATGTCTACTGCCAATGTTGCCACTAATAAAATTCCTGTTAGCATTGTAAATCTGCTTTGCTCTCTACTGCTTATGTTTTGGGAATATCTGATAATTCAGAGCATCAAAGAAAAATATTAATTATTGAGTACAAACAATTTGAGCTGCTACGCTGCTGTGAGACCTCCTTTCCCAGATTTCTCTGTTTATTATAGGCATTTTATATCCATAAGTGAGGAACAAGGAGGTGTGTGGGTATTTTGCAACTTACTCTTGGCCAAGATATTCATCCTTACCAACTGAAATAATTCTGATCTTTCCTGACTTCTAATTTGAGAAGCTAGGAGAAAACACACCTTTTAACAGCCCTTTTTATTCGCATGAAGTCTAGCACACAAAGTCCACAAAGCTTTGAGTGAACTACAGAAGATTACTGAGCCCACCAGAGGGCTCTTATTTGAATTTCAGCACACAATTGAGTACTTTGCTGGATGGGCATCTGTATTTCAAACCCAGGGCTGTTCGGGGTAGAGAGGTTCTGGGGCAATTTCTCTTTATTGTCTCTAGTGTTCTTAATAGAATGAAGAAATTTATCACACAAGGGAAGTTACTAGGATTAAAGTCTTTGCGTGAGGTTAGAACATTGCCTACAATTTAATGAAAATAATATTTTAGTTTTCCCTTAGAAGTGTTCACAAGTGAATCTCTCCCAAAACATGTAGCATTAAGCTAGATGCTGTCTGCAAGGAGCTATATACAGTGCTGCTACATTCTGCTGCACTAAGCTCCTTATCTTGCTTGCTGGTAGTCAGCCTGTTTCACAGTGCTGTGCACATCTTACCAAAGGACCTTATAGACACAAGTTAGGAGTGAAAGGATGGGCCCACCTATACCTGTGCATGGTTACACGGGGAATCTGTTCTCATTCACATCGTTATAACTTTGCCCATTGTAACTAGAGCACTTGTTTACCTGGAGAAATCGTATTTTGAAAGGAAGTTATACTTCCAGCTCTTTGATTGTGTCACTACTGTAAAATGCTTATTTCCTCTCAGATTTGGAGTCTTGAGCTTGGAAAAGAAAGATGTCACTGTATAACAAGATACATGCGCAAGCACTGTTGTTCAAATCATCTGACCAAGGATCAGGGAAGACTTCCAAATCTTGTGTTGTCACAGCTATACACCTGCACAATTCACTCTCCTCACTTCTCACACAGTTTCTCATTATCTCTCACATGTCCATCAATGTAGAACAATATTTTCAGTCCAGTCAGTTAGAAATGGTGCTGTTGGAAGCAAAGCAGTGATTTTAAAGAAAGAATTAAAACATTGGCAAGTACCTCTCTAGAATATGATTTTTGATGCTTGTGGGCAGTATTTATAAGAAATGTTAGTCCAACATAGTGTAATAAACCGAACAAACAAACAAACAAATCTAAAATCCTGATAAGGGATTCCAGTAATACATTTAAGTGCAGAAATCCAGTTTTCCTCATGCATAGTCACTGTGCCTCTCATTATACTTGGTGTATGTCTATATATATAAGCAGATTTTCACCACCTCAGAAATCACATGTATGTCCTGTCAAACAGCATTTAATGTTTCAGGTGAAAAGTTGGGCCAGAAGTGACATATTACTCATTGAAATGAAGGACATGTCACATACAATTTCCTCCTCAAGTCAGGCTGAGTCACTCTGCCCCACCGTCTGGCATGTGAAATGTGTCAATGGCAGTGGTTCCTATTTCATGCACAACATCTGTTTGTAGCTCACTGGTTAGATGAGCAAGTCCCAGTATCATCCCTGCCAGCTGCCTTAATGTACTGTTTCAAACTGCTGTGAAACATGAGGTTAACTGTAATAACGGGATGCACCATGGGCCATGCTCATTTGGCTTTGCTCATCTGAACCTTTGACATTGTGTGGGGTTCCTCACCATGGCTTGCTCTGGTTCTGCTGCTGTGTCTCAAGTAGGTTATTTTGAGAATAAGGGAAGAATGTGTTAATAGTCTTGCTGTCTTAACATGAACAGATGTGAAAATTGGCATGATGCTGAGATGGGGCATATAAAAAAACAGAAATAGAAATTTACATCAAACTTTGGCTCAGCAATAAGTCTGGGAGTGTAATTTTAATCTAGTCTAATTAGGCTAATTTCTATGACTACTGATTTTTCAGCACATGTCTCTAAAGAACCATAGTTAGGAAAGCAGTAGCAAAACTTGCAGTTGCCATAGCAGATGTAGCACCAGTCCATCTAAAAAGGAAATTGGTAGATTCAGAATCTGATACCACTTCTTGAGTAAAAAGATTATGGGATAAACAGCAACTATACTGACATAAACTCCTGAATTACTTTTGTCCTTTATGGTATGAAGCCAAGGATTATTCTCAGATATAAGCAGAATATAAACCATGTCTCTGGCTGAGACTCAGCACTTTTCCAGCATCATTCTGTATGTGGGTCAATTGCCCGTGTTTTATTTAGCCTATTAGGCCCAGGGTGATATAACATTCCAGGTAGAGTAGGAATTTCCCCATCCTTGTTCTCCACTGCTAGATAGCATTGGAGATTGCATCTGGGAAATGCAATTCAAGAGTTCGTAGGTTTTTGAGTCCTGGGTGAGAGCTCCATGAAGACATCTCACCTCTGAAATTTGCTTTCAAACCAGACAGGGTTTGAACATTATTACGGCAAAGGGACACTGCTTGGTGGGTATATTACTGGGATGGAATGGGAAAGATTTGGTAGTGAGATAAATCAGTTCAGCTTAAATTCCTTGTGATGTCAGTTTTGTAGACTCTCCCAGAAAGGATGATGGGTATATTTAATAAATCCTCAAAAACATAAATAAATAAAAATGATCATCTGAACTGTCTGAAATATTAAAGAACATTGATAAATAAATTACAACATTTTCAACTTGGGTCCCTTTATGAAACATGTTATTAAAATGGCTGTAACTATATTCTGACTCAAGATGGGTTTAATCTATAATTTAATTTGCCTCAGAAAAACATAGCAGCCATGAAAAAGGATTGGTCAATGTCACATGGTATTCTATGAATGCTACTGATGAAACCAATTCTTTACTGTCACATACATCACTGTAAAACTGGTGAATTCCTTAACTTCATTTATATTGCCCCTGATTTACACAATCATAAATGAAACAATATTAGACCTTCTAGTTTCTCTTCCTGTCCTTGCTCAGAACACCCGCACATTTCATTTGAGGTTTCCTTGAGCAAGGATTGAAAAGAAACCCCCAGGGTTTGGCCAAGGGAATAAATAACTGTCATCTGGGAATATAAGTGAGACGACATGATGAAATGTCAACTGGGAATTATGCAAAACAGAAGGAATGTAGAAAGCAAAACAAAGTTAAAATTTAATTTGTGTGTTTTAATATTGTTGTCTTTTTATATTTTAAAGGCATAATATAAAAATAAATATGACAAAGGGATAAATGCATCTGGCATAATTAGCGTGAAAATTACATCTCATTTGTTTTCTCGATATTGCTTTGTCTGCATTATAAATGGCATGTAGATACAGTAGAAAGTGAAATATCTCAGAATATTAAATTCTTCTAAGATAGTGCCATGGGGGCCTTAATGTCTTGTTTTATTCCTGACTCTAATTTATTGTTCTTGTGTTGTTAGGAGTAGGCCTTCCACAAAAATGTACTCTCTATCCCTGATCTCAGCTCTGCCAATTCCTAGCGCACTGTCTACAGCGACAGCTAGCACAGGGTGACAGTTCTATACAGAGTGGAAATAAGTACGCCATAAGAAGGTTAGATAGTGTCCATTCATTTGCTGTATGAAGTGTCCAGCAGAGATTCCTACACTGCAAATAGGAACATCTCAACATTTTTTAATGAGATGTGTTGCAGTTCCTGACGACCTGAGTTTTGATACAAGCCTTAAAAGAAGATTTGGTGTTCTGAATTATATTTGGGTATCATCCAGTGACCCAAATCTGGGTAGCTGAGCATTACCCAAGAGTGTTTCGTTGTCCAAGGTAATATGTAGAGGCATGTTTTCAGAAACGGCCATTTAACACCAGAAACAATTATTCACTAGCAACCCTGATGAAGATCAAAATCTAGGGGTCTGGTTTTGTTTTAGAAATGCTCTGCCCAAACCTGTCTGTTAGAGAATCCTGCACGTGGCACTTTGCTTGCTGACTTGGGATCTTACCTACGTCATTCCAGCCAAGGAAAGAATCTTTTTGACTAGACTAGAGCGAAGTTTATATCACCTGCCTCACAGCCACAAATTCCGTGGTCTTCTATTATGAAATAACTTATTTTGGGGAACTGATCTCCTCAAGCTCCATTTAGAGGTGTTTGGAGAGGTTATTTTTCCTT
Organism: Nestor notabilis; assembly: GCF_000696875.1. Classification (NCBI taxonomy): domain Eukaryota; kingdom Metazoa; phylum Chordata; class Aves; order Psittaciformes; family Psittacidae; genus Nestor; species Nestor notabilis. The sequence continues at coordinate 25,033 of NW_009915901.1, read as the reverse complement.
TGTCCAATGCTGGTGTGGAAAACTGTTCAGTGGTCAGATGCATGGGTCTACTGTGGCCCATTGGCTTTTAGCCAACCAGATGAAGGGTTTTCGTTTGATCCCCAAACTATAATGGAGACATTCATGAGGTGACATTTTCCTTCCTCCAAACACCAGCATAAGTGAGTATACTTCTTTTAAAAAAAGAGGAAACATACATTACTGAAAATGGTTACTGAAAATGGTATCAGAATTAATAAAACCAGTAGAAGAGGGAAAAACTACTTTACAAAAAAAGTTTGAAAGGGATTTACCTGAAAATTTTAATGTTATGATATTTTGAAGGCCAGCTGGTGCTATTACTTTCCTAACTATCAAGGAAGATAATGAAAAGAGGAAGAAAATGAAAAGAAGAAAATGAAAAGAGGAATGTGTTAGGAAAACATTTTTCTCCATCTAAATGCAAAGAAAAAATAAATATTTGACGTATTTGCTGCAAAAATGAATGGTATTCTAAATGCTATTCTGACAAAAGTTGGTTTATTTGGAAAAGTTTCAGTAAGTGAAAATTCAAAATAGATCTGGACTAGAAATTCTGAAATTAGAAATACTGCAGGTTCTGAAAAATGACAGTTTGTCAATAGTACAGTGTCTGAAATAGGAAGGATTAAATTATATGCTCTGAAAAGTCCTTTTTCAAAAGCTTTTGATTTAGCCACAGTATTTCTTTGAATAGTTTTTTTACTTAGAAAATTTTATAGTTGATTATATCCTATAAATTGTAGTCCAGGAACTGAACTAAAATTTCCAGACACTTAAGAGAAAAAGAAAATGTATATGTAGGACCTTTTTCTTCCATAGTGATTTAATAGCTGAAAGGTTAAACACATTACTCTTAAACTGGAATAAACTCATCCAGCAGTAATCAAATCTCATCTTGAAAGATGTGGTGCTGGAGACCAATCAGATATTTGCAAGGATGTCTCATTATCAGATATATTGGTCTTATGCCATATTCCTTCAGGACAGACAATTTTCAGAGCAACTGCTAACCTGTCCAAAATCATGTGTGGTTTGTACTGGAGTGGAATTTGTGTAATGGAGTTCTCTCCATTCCTGTCCTCATATTTCACACTATTATTTATGCTCTCAATGTAATAGAAGTAAAATGTCTGCAAAAACTTTCTGATTCTGGTTGCTGTATAGATCTAATAAAGCCTTTCCCTCCAAAATCTTACATACTGCTCTCTTTTCTGATGATCACTTTCAAATATAGATATTTTCTAAATTTGAATAAAACCCAGACTCCAGAGGTCTGCATCTGTGGTATCGTAAGATCCTACAAAGTAACTCCAGAAAGAACCTTGCTAAGTCACTGAGTCCATCTCTTCTCCCTTAGGCAGAATGAACTATACCTAGAGAATCGTCAAGAGTAATTTGTCATTCTAAGCTGTTTTTAAAAACCTGAAACAATGGGAAGGCTACAACCTTACAGTCTAATCCCATTCTCAACATTCTTACCATTGCAACATTTTCCTTATGTTCAACTTAAATCTTCTCTATAACAGTTTAATTCCATTATTTGTCCTACTCACAGTGGGCAAGAATAAAATGGAAGCCTTTCCAACCATCTCTGCCTGAGGGTCTTCAAGCTCTCAGCAGTCTTCTGAGAACTCTAAAGCAATTTTACTCAATGTATGCTGATCTCAGTGTTAGATTTGCAACCTGATATCTAGACACTCTAGGTAATTAACATATTACTTGTTAATAAGATTCAGGGAGCCATGTGGAGATGAGAAGCTATTTTATTTTTTAAAGATCAGGCTAGAGTAACTTGTCTGTGCAGATGATATCGGATTAATTACTTTGTGGATTTCTGCCTTTCCTACGTTATGGCACTAATCTTGCTGCAGAGACATCTTGTGTTCTCCTGGGGACTTGCAGCACAGACTCTGAAGTGTCTACATCCATGACCAGCAGCTGCTGGATGAACAGCTGTGCAAGCCAGGGGCCAGATTTTCAAGTTTTACAGTTAATGTCATCAGTTGACATCTGCTCTGTTAAGCCAGAACTAAGTAATGTGGTGGAAATGGCTTTTGAAATGCCAGCAGTACTATCAGGATGTAGCTTCAGTTTAGCACGGTGTCATGGTTTCCTTTTTGTTAAATCTGACTGACATACCTGCGCAGTGTAAGGATACTCAGTGTGAGACCTCAGAGAACTCACTTGGTACAAAAAAATTGAACTCATTGTTTTTAAAAAATTAAGCTGGATAATGAAATTATAATGTTGATATTATTATCCTCCAACACCATCATTTTAAAATTGAAAAAAGTCTACTCCAATTAAAATTGTTGCATGGAACATAAACCAAAATGCTGTGATACTGGAAACATTTAGACATAAAGCTTAAAAGCAGAAGCTTTTAAAAAAGTTCCCAGACACAAGAACAAAGCTTTTATTCATTCAAAGTATAAGTCAGCCAGAGTGATCTTTATACATTAAAATTGCTGGTTGCACATTGTGCTAAAGCGGACGGACTCACCACAGAAGGCTGAGCACAATAAACCAGAGAATGATCAGGCTTGAAAGAAAATGCAGTAGCATTTTAACAAGTAGCATAGATTCTTTATGAGGCCAAAATGCTAAATGAGTTATCAGTGGGCTTTCAAACGAATTTTAAACCAGGAACAAAGACTGAGATGAGAAGCATCTATGTACCAATATTACATACAGATTCCATTCTGCTCTCTGAAGTCTTACTTGTTGTGTCATAGTGAAAACCTACATCATTCCTAAATTACAAAAGACAGCATTTCCCGCTGGAACTTGTGCTCACCAACAAGAGTAAAGTTTTATAGCACAATCCTGCATCCGGTCTTGTTCTTTTAAAGGAAAACAGTGAGTAATCCTTGCTCAAATAATACAGGCTATAATTTCCTTGGGAAGAGCATTTTACAGGCAACTATTATTTTCTTGTCAGGAATTTTCATGCCGCTTTCAAATCTGATGTTCAGTCTTGATACGCCTTTTACATACTTGCCTGGCTTTATGACTTGCCTGGGTCATCACTTATCTCAACTGCCCATGTGTAACCCTTGTCTGTCCCTCTTCTATCCCCTGATTGCAGACCCTGTTGCTGTTATAATAAGGTAGAAGTGGAAGCTGTGTAGCAAGTACATGGTTGCCATGTGTTTGGATGTCTATCCATAAACTGTTGTCCAAAAAGCCATGAGTATCAGTCTGTGTAGCAGCTGGAAGTCAATCTAGTACTTACCTGCAGATGTGGCAGCTACGCATGCAGATAGCTGTAGAGATGCTGCAAGCTCCACTGTGAAAATGGTGTTGGGTTCTGGTAGAGACAAGCAATCAGATGGTAAAAAATGTGCGTATTTCACCACCCCCACCCCCCCCTTAAACAAATCCTTCATTTACAGCTCATACACTTGAAAACCAGCCTGCAGGGTGACAACAGGTTACCAACACTCATATTTGAAGTGGGAATGAGAACATCAGTCACCTGCAGGTGAGAGAGAAAGTGTGGGAGAGAAAAATAAGATGACTGAACATCCTTTTGGGGGGACCAAGGACAGCATCTGCTTATTTCCCTTCTGATGAGCACTTAGCAGGATCAAATCCTCTTAGTGCCTCTGCCAAATGATAGCTCTCTGGGTATAGCTTGAAGGAATGTGGTTAACAGCACAGAAGCCTCTGCTTTGGTCGACAGTTCTGTTCTTGCTTTGTAACAGCAGACTGCTCTTGCAGGTCCTTGATGCATTAAAAGTAAGCAGCTCAAATTATAGTTGGCTATCTAATTCTATATTAAAAGGACATTGAAGTTATCTCATACAGACATGTCACTTTCGAATACCAAATTTCTTCTTGGTTTCTTAACTGAGTCAATGGTAAGACTTAGCTGTGTCTGAGGAGTAGCTCCAAGGTCCCCAGTGAGGTGCAGGGAGAAGCCAGCACCAGCCACAGGAAACTACCATATGTCTAGGGAAATATTCCGCTTGGGAATGTCTGAGCACCCACACAGGGAGTGTGTGAGCAGTGTCAGGGTGCATTTAGGGACCTCTCTTCAGGACATGGCAGCACACTGCAGCCCTAATCTTTGCTCCAGTTACCCACAAAGGCTGAGCTCCCTCACTTCCCTGTCAAAAAACTCTCTCCATGCACTGTGAATGCCAGGGAAGGCGTCAGAGGAGAAGGTGCCAGTGAAATAGAGTTTTCCTCCCTAATTGACTGCATGCTGACTTTTTTTCCCCAGCCATAAGCTCTGAGTGCAATTTGAGATGCTTTCTTGCAGAAACGCCAGCATAACGGTTGAAGCCCTGGTTAGCAAATTTTCTAAGGATTTTTGTTTTGTAAATAAGTATTCCCTCCTGCTTCTTGAGCACTTGATTATAAACCTAATACTAGCTTTCTTTCTGTCAGTTAAGATCACTGGTATAGTCCATCTTAGAGAAAGAAAAGGATGCCGAGGAGCACATATAGAAAGCAGTTTTTAGCTGTGTTTTAAGTTGCACAGGTTTGTGGAGCTGATTGCAGTACATAAAGAAAAGATAGAACAGGATGTTTTGACTTCAATCACTGTGACAGCAATCAGATACAAAATCTAACTTCAGATGGTGTTGCCTAGAGTAAACAATGAGATTCACTAAGAATCTGACATCTGTTTTTTTAAGAACCCTTTTCAAAGAGACAATTACTCAGATATGTGAAGGTCTGTTTCACCTGATGTTTTTATTTCAAAAGCACTGGCAGCAGAAGCTGCTGGCTTCGAAATGGAGCTGTGCGATGCGTAACTATCTGTAATAATTAACCTTTCTGTTTCAAAACATCTCAGCAACTATAGAGGAAATGCCATTAAAAGAAAGGAGGGTTTTGCTTGTGGCCAAATCTTCATTGAAAATACCTCTGCCTCCCAGTGCCCCATACCCGAGTACTTTGGTTGCCAGAATCTCTTTGGTATTTTGCAGAATTCTAGAGCTCCTTCGTAGGGGGGTTGACATCATTGATGCTGACGTGTTTGGCACATAGAACAATTAGAAAATATGGTTGAAAAAACATAATAGCCTCTTAAAAGCAAAAAAGACTCAGGCAAGAAACAGTTTGCTTTTTTGCCTGTAGAAAATAATGCTTGCCAGAATGCACAGCAGTTAGTGGAGGGTCCTACTGTGGGTTTGCTATGTAACATTTGCTTCTTTAAAGAAGTTTTAGCCGTGTGCTCTCTCTTACTGTTTTTTCAAAGCAAAGCTTCTGTATGTTGCATGGAATCCATGCAGGAGCTTAGCTCCCCATGACTACAAGAGCTGGACGAAGCTGATTAATTCTGCTTATGCAAAATACTCTCTCAGACTGAAGCTCTGATTCAAGAAAATATGTGAGTGGCTGAGTGAGACACTGCTGTTCCCTTAAACCCACACTTGCAGAAAGGTAATTATTCCAAGAAGAGGTGTTAGAGTACCAGTCACACTGTCATTGCTTCTGAAGCCAGAGCTACAGAAGAAGATAAGGAAAGAACACACAAATGCAGGGAGGAAGTATTTTCAGCTATCAGTGGAAACTGGTATCAGCAAACCGAAAAGCCTTTAGGAGAATGGGGCTATTCCAGCTTTGGCAGCTGCCATCCTCTGTGCCCCAGGTGCCATCCGAACCACAGCACAAATGCGTGCCCTGGCCCCAGAGATGATGCCCTGGGTGTGAGGGAGGCAGTGCCTGCCGATGGACAGCCAGGGCTCAGGGAAGCAGCTACTGATAAGCAGGGGCTTCAGCTTTGCAGCCCAGGGGAGGATTCTCTCTGATGCGGTATTAACTGAAAGTTCATCTGTGGAGCAGAGTGGCAAAGGCTCTTCTGGCTTCAGTTCTGCCTGCGTGGGAGACTGGAGTTTGGGTACCTGCAAGAACAGTGGTGAGGAGTCCTCTCTAGTGCAGGGCAAAGATTGTTTCCTGTCTTCCCCTTGCAAACCTTGGGTGTTTGGGTTAATGGCAAGTCAAGAGTGTGCCCTGGCAGCCAAAAAGAATCTATGGTTCTGTGTTCCTGTGCAGTTTCCCTGCAGGAAGACAGGCATTTATGAGATACGCCATAGCCCCATGATCTTTTGTGCCTGTCTCTTCTTTTATGATTCTCTGCTCATGCTCTTCCTTTGTGGACATTATAGAAAGATCATGAGCCTCTCATGCCACAGAAACCCAGTCCTGTCAAACCACCAAGAAAGGCACATGTGCAACAAACAGACAAACACACAAACAAATCAGCTGTGTAATCTTCGAAATAACCTCTTCTTCCAAAGGCAGTCTAGGGGAGAAAAATGCAAACTTTAAAAATGCATAGAGGGCTGAAAGCAGCTCAAACCCACTTGATAAACTGTCGTATTTACATGAGTGGGACCATATGCGTTTAGATTTCTGCAAGTTGCCTTTTCATTTGATTTGATAGACTAAGAATCTGCCGCATGGCGATGTCATTCGAGTATCTGGGAAGTCTGGAGAATAAAGGATTTTACAATAGCAATAGCAAAAGAAAACACTTAACTGTACCTGTTTTAAGTCTCGCTCCCCTCCTTTCTTTTTGGTTGTGGCAAGTTGTAAGAAAGGATTTTTCTGAGGTGGGCTGCTATCAGTCCGTTAAGGAATACATACATAAATGCACCTGGCAAAAGCATAAAAGGTGAAGATGGCCCAGTTACAATACAATTTAAATGTAGTTTTCATAGGGTTACCAAGCTTTCAGTTGCATTTGTTTTAACAGCAATCGTAAGAGACTCGCTCAGGCTGAGTACTGTTTTCTCTAAAAGGGAGCAGGACTCATAAATGGACCAAGGCTGAAGTTACAGATGTAGGATTACTGCTTCCCCGTGGAAATTATTTACTGCATACTTTTTATCTTCTTCAAGGAACAGAAAGAAATTTCATTCTCCTCTGGGAGTGGTAGAGACGAAACGTTTAACAGTGTTTGAAATGACCCGAGTGTTTCAGATGTTACTTTACAGTAGCAAACTTTGCTGGAAATTGCAGCTGTTGCCTCGGGGTGAGTTTCTGATCGTCACACAATGAAAACTGCAGCTGGGTCATAGAGCCTTTAATTGCCTGTTTCCTCAGGCTGATCCTGGAGGACTTGGATAGGAGAGAGAAGTTGCACATTTCCAGTTCATGGGCCTCCCGAGAACGGCACTAATTACAGAGCCTTGCTGTGTTGCATGTATAGATTTTTCTTAATTTTTCCATATGAAAAAGGTGCAGGCAGTAAGTGGTTGCTTTACACAACCAGACTGAACCACAGTGGGAAACCTCCTTTACAGTAGAGAGGTGGTTTCCACTTAGCAGCGTTAAGGCACCAGCTAAAGAAAGCATTAACTTAACTCCCTTTAGTAGCCCTCTAGACACCTGTGGGGTTAATTCAAAGGAGTGAGAGGTCAGTGGCACAAGAAAGAATTACATGATCATGCCCATGGAAAAGCCGGTTTGATAGAGCTGACATATGGAAGTAAAATGTGATTTATATGAACCTTTATATAGTGTTCCCTTGTGCAGAAATGTCTGCTGCTAGCCTGCGAGTCCGACTGGGGGGAACTCACGTTCCTCCTACCCATCCCCTTTCCAAAACCTATAGGAAAGAGCCTACATAACACATATAAGAAACAACACTCTTCATACTGAGAAAGAGCAGGACCAGAGTTCTCTCTAAAAATCCCTGCCAGGTTGATGGTGTGAATCCTGATTTAGGATCCCTCCACCTATGCCAATTTGTTGCAGATGAGTGACATGCACATCACTCAAAAGAGAGAAGCAGCAAGATGTTTTATTGAGGTAAAATAATAATTTGACAGAGTTCAGTAAATTAAATGGAATTTAACAAAGTTTAACAGTGGTTCACTAAGGTTCGGTAAGTTTGGTGGCAAGGTTTACCTTATTAATTACTGCATGGAAGAAACATGCTAAGGAAAAATGAGTTAGAATGATTCACACAGGCACTGGAAAGGGTAAGGAAGACCTTCCCAAGTGGACCTCCTTGCTTTGTAAACTCCTTTTGGAGCACAGATGTGGGTTAGTCCAGTCTTAGGCTCAGATTTGGACAATGGTTTATGTCTAATGGAATTATCTATACAGAGTTTATAATAATTAAAACTGAGTAACTTCATGGACTCGTAACGTTTCATTAGCATTAATTCAGCATGCTATCAGTCACCAAAGATCTGCCCTTGGTAAAAGGTCTTTTCTGCCTCGAGGAACAACCTTGAGAGGTGTCCCAGCTCAAGGGGAGATCACCGCTATACAGCCATGCTACCTAGCAGGGATGACTCAAAGAAGGCTCACTTAGGCTGTCATGATTATGGGATAAAGTGGTTGGCTTGTAGGAAAATGGTATGTAATGGGAAAGGTATCCACAACTTTCTTTAATCCTTGATAAATGAGTCTTGGAAAAGCCACCCACTATCTCTGTGCTAATCCCATGACTGGTGTTCCAAGCTCATATGCACCTATGCTCACTGTGTCATCGATGCTCCCTTGTGGCTTCCTAGAGAACAGGTCGGAACTAGGGATATTCTTGGCCCAGTTATGGCTCCGGACTTTATCTGCTTTGGACCCTGTACCAAACTACTACTAGTTTGGTGAGGGGGCTAAATGCATCTGTCACAGTTGGCTCTGCTTATCTTGAGTATGTTTGTAGATCTCAAATATAATCTAAAATGTAGGTATCTAAGAGAGAGCTCAGCACTGCCAGAGGATGGCTCCAATTTTAACTTGAGTGGAGTTTTGTATATGTTCTGCTTCTTCTAAAGGAAACTTAAAATCGGGTTGAAAAGAGGAAAGGGAAAAGGCACGTTCATGGAGGCAATTAAACTCATGTCTACTAGAATGCTGCGCATGGTGTGAACACGTCTACTGGTGGTAAACTGTGGTCTCCCTTTTTGTCTGACTTCTCTGTGCTTAGCTCAGCTTGAATAGAAATTTGGGAATGGGCTATCAGCTCCTCTGCACTTCCCAGAGGCAGACATAAGACCTTCAAAATGGGGAAAACCGCAGGAAAATATTATGCAAATTCAGTGTCAGATACCAGTGTCAGATGTTCCTTTACCCCCAGGAAATCTTAGCCATATTTCCTAAGAAAAATCAGCACAAGTTTAACACAACTCACTGCATTTCCTCAAGAGGTAGAGGAGTGAAAAAAAGACAGAGCCTGCAGTATGTGCTAGTCCCTCTGCAGTACTTCACAGTGTGGCAGAAAAGCCTTCATTATGTCTGCTCGTAGTACATTACTTCCCGGGCCTTCTATTCCTCATCTAAACTGGGCATTAAATTCACACTGATTTCATCAGCAGAAAAAGGAAGAAAATAAGTAAAAAAATGTCAGAAATGTTACGATATGCTTAATTTAATTGGATTTTCTGTTCTGAATCAGGAGAATGAAAGAAACATTAAACAGAACATGCCCAAATGGTAAGGCAGCATGAGCGACACCATCTGTCACAATATTTCTCTAGTTATTTTTAATCTCTTACATAGTTAAAATTATGTTTTCTTAGTGAGACTCATTACTGTAGAACATTTATCTATTATAAACAGGAGCAAAAGTATTCATTATCCCCAGGATCCATTAGTAAGAATAAATGACCAGAAGAGAGCTAACTGTGCACATTTCATGCTCTGCACTGGACAATATTTGATAGAAATGTCAGAACTCTCATATTAGATCATACCTGAAAGTCTAGTAAGTTTGTTACCCTTCCTTCAGAAGTGGCCACCACCATGTATGTAAGGGAAACATCGTGATAAAATACCTTACAGAACAAACAGTTTTGGAGGAAAAGAAGTCTTCCTAAACCCCAAGTGGTTGCCAATGACCTGAATTCAGAGAGCACACAACATTTTTTTACCCCTCTTCTGTGTCTGTTAGTTCTTAAAGCAGTTAAAATCCCACTGAATTCTTGACTCAAACAGTGTTAGAGTCTGACCATCGTCGTACTAATGAAAGGGTTAACAGAAGGGGCTTGAGTAGATGTGCAGAGGATACCTCAATGACTCCTGCCCTGGGAGGCCATCACTAGGCAACTGCAGGCATTTGTGGCCAGATAGTGAAAAGCAGCCTCCTCACATGAACGGTCAGGAGACATATTAGAACAGACATTTAGCTGGGGTATATCAGCAGAGCTCCACTGACGTCAGGGATTTGTACCAACTGAGCATCCGATCTGCTATATGCACATACACGCACAGCTTCAGATTGTACATGTCTCTGCTGTGAAAATTACAGAAGAACAAAAAGCAAATAAAAAGGCTTCTTGAGATAAGCATTTACAGCTTGAAATACATATAAAGAACGGTTTCTGTTAATAAACTTGGTTAATTTCAGTCTCCTTAACTCTTGAAATTTCTCTGGATTTTCCATCAAATTCCTCGTTTCTGTATATTCTGGTTTTGCTTTTAGTTCATCTAATGAAGATGCTTTTTGACAAGCACAAGCTAGGAAGCCAAATGTTAACAGCAATGTTATTTGAGCTGCGATTTAGTGGGTGCATACCTATAAACAGCCATTCTAGTAATCCTGGGCTGTTAATCCTTGTGAAATAGATGATGTGCTGAATGCAGAGCAGCTGGCCTTGTGGCTCAGTGACCAATATTGTCTGTATTTGACATATGCTGGCTGGTCCATGCAGTGGCAGTGCTGGCACAGCTTCTGTCCAAGCTAGTTAATTTAAGCTCTGTCCTCAGCATTACCATGCTCATGTGATGGGATCCATGCCTGGGCAGAGTCCCTTTGTGTCGGTGGGATGCCACTGGGGTTTAAGTGTTCAGGGCCTGGGGGTGGGATATTTAAGAATGCCAGATGCCTGATTATAAAATGCTACAGTTTAATGGGCTGCCACAATTCCAGTGTTGCCAAGTCTTGTGCTTTTGTCATGAAGCTTATAATATTTGATGTTTTACTCCAAGCTTCAGCATCTGAAAATGTGGGGTTATGGCCAAACTGTTAGCATTTAGGCACTTATTTTTAAAGGTTATTTTGTAGCTCCCTAGCTGTGAAGAAAAGCTCACGTTTGCAATACTAAAGATTCTGTTATAATCTCCAGTTTTGTGAATAGTTGATACAGCCTATATATAATTCCTGCATAAACACATGGCTGATGCTGTGCAGGATAAAACACCTCCTACTGGTAGTGATTGCTTTTATCCCTAAGGACGGCAGCGTTAGCTAAGGATGTGAGTTGTACTGTGCTGTGCTGAGTCACGCATCAGGCCTGGCAGGAAAATGATAAAGTACTCGGATCCTTTATAAAGTTTATCAAAAGAAATTGGGTTCAACTTGAACTCCTGCTGGAGAGATGGAAATAAAAGTATTGGAATTTGGCCAAACAGGAAGAGGCTGCTCTGTTGTAAAAGCATGAGAGAGTGTATCAAAATGCTTGAGCAGTAATGGAAGAGATGCAAATGTCTCTTCCATGCCTGTTACTCAGTTTCCATGTTTATCCCAGCAGGAAGGGGAGTGCACAGCCAAGGCAGCCATCCCATCCCAACCTGCCTGTTAGGGACACCCTGCTAAAACCAGCACCCCTCTGTCCCTCCTTAGCTGTCCAAGGAAAGGCCGAGGTTCACCTAAGACCAGATTTATTCAGTCCTTTGTGAACTGGGTGGCAGTTGCTGTAAACTTGTGGATGAATAGATCCTTTTTTTGATAGAATTATCTTACATCTCTTCAAACAGCTGCTGCTCAAAACCAGGCAGACGCAAATTTGTTTTAAGCCCAGTAGGCAGGCGTGCCATAGCATTCACAGAGCTGGGAAGCAGCTGAAATGGTGTGAAACACAAAGGGCTGTGCCTGAACCTAAGGCTTTGGGAAAGGACACAAGAGCAAATCTCTTCTTTAAGGTGTTTACTTCATCTTGCTTGTTCTGTTATCAGAGCTGATGGCTTTCTGCTGGAAAACGTTTGTTATAATAAAACCTTCAGTGAAGAGTTTTATGACTTTAATGCATAAAATAAACATTAACTTTTTTTCCATAACTTTAAACATAAAATTTATGTACAAAATGCAGCTATTTGGGAAGGCACTTTCATTAACATGCCATCTCTTTCAGAAGGATCGGAAGGACGAAAAGATACTGGAAGAAACGTTCCACCCACTGGCAGGAACTGAGAAGCAGAAACCACCTGCAAAATAGTTGCTTTCAAAGAATCTCTTCTCTGGAATTTATGGAATTTAAAGGACTAGTTAAAAAAAGGTGAGGCAGAATAAAGTTCTATCTGAAGGCCTGTAAGCATTGGTGGCAGGGTTACTAACATTACATGTTAATAATCAGCAAATAAAAATCTTCTAATGGGAAGTGGCTTTCCTGAATTGTGTACTTTGCTCCTTTTTCAACACCAGGTTATTTTTTATTTGATCATGTCTCTTTTCTAGGAATTAATATGGATTGCAAACATAACTAATGTGGGTGGCGCTTACCCAGTGTGCATGTTTATCCAATTACTGGCTGCAAAACAGTCAGAAATAATCAGGGATCAAGCCTGAAACCCAGGCCATGCTGGAGTCAATTTTTCCATGTGCTCAGTGAGGTGAGGGTGGCTTTTGTGAGCACTTTACAGCAGCAAAAATGACTGAGGTCAGGAAATGAACAGTAAAAGGAATGGGCTGCTGTTTTCAGGTAAGGGAAAACCACAGGTATTCTTGGCCAACAAGTGGTCTTAAAATACAGAATAATATTCCTTCATATCGTCACCCTTTTAAAGTATATGATCAGCATTAAAATACATCACTTACTTACACTTCTACATTAATAGCCTACTCAGGGATTTATTTGTGAAACATACAGCATAGGGGAAAATGTCAGTCAACAGAACAGATGTTGAAAGCTGTAAGAGGCTTATATGGAGATTATATTCACAATGTATTTCAGGAATACATGTATATTCTGCCTTCGATTCTATTAGCTGATGAATATCCATCAGCATATGAGCACCAAGACTCATCTTTGGGCTCAGGCCACAGACCCTGGAAAGAAACAGAGCTGGGTAGCTGATGTGGCTCCTATGCACGAGGGTCAGGGGGACAAAAAGCTTCATTTAAAGCCATTTAAAGAAGTAGAAAAACAGATCACCCCCCTGCCTGTTATATCACAAAAATCTATAAGCAGTGCTAGCTGAAGGTATATGCAAAACTTAAAGTAGCAAATGGACCAGTTTAATATGGGTTCTCAACTACTGTGAAAGTTAACCATGGGAGATGTGAATTTTTCTCACACAGCCCCAGAGCAGTATGTAATTTAAAAGGCCACCAGTAACATGGCCCAGCAGCCAATACTGAAGTCCCACTGCAATACAGAAGAGCAGATCAGCTACTTTGAATATTAACTGCCTTGACAAGGAAGGAGAATGAATATAGGAAAAGGAAAAGGAAAGAAACCAGCTGGTGATTTAGATGAAGAATTTCTAAAAGAGAAAGGAGAAAAGGAGGGAGAATAATGTCTTGTAAGAGCTATTAATTGTCATAGAATAATATTCAATAACTTGTGGTAAGTATTATGTAATAAAAATCTTGAATGTTTAGTTTTTGCAATTGATTTATTATTCATGGTGGTAAATTGGAGACAGCTGCTGAAATAACAAATAGATCTGATTCATGTGATTTTTTTTAATCTCTTTTTTACTTGTATCTATTGCTCAGCTTCTTATTCAGCTTTTGCTGATTTCTGTCTCTTGTTATCTTGTACTACTAAAATTAGATTTTATTCTTAGATCCCATCAACACAATAGACAGATGTAGACCTGTGTTCATTACCAACAGAAATATCTTGGGACAAAAGCTAATGAAAACCTTTGTTGATCTATTGAATATATACAGAAGGGCACTCAGACCAAGGAGGTGCTAAACCATGGGTTTATATCTCAATACTTGGGCCCCGCAGAGTGTGATCAGGCTATTTGCATACTTGAGTACTTGAAACAGCCTCAGCTTGCAGCAAGCACCAAAAAACCAGGAACGAAACATAAGAACTGGTCAGATATAGCCAAGTGAATCAGAGAAAGGAAAATCTTTTCCTTTCTGTCTGTAAAGAAAATAATTTACGGACAGTTGATGATTGCAATCAGGGTTGTATGTATATTTATTTACATAATTTTAGGTGAGGTCCTATTATGTTTTTCAAGGATAAGGCAAAAAAAATCCAGTGCTTAGTGAAAGCAGCACAGAGCATTTTTTATGAGTAACTAGCAGTTAGGTAGACAGGACTCTAAGCAACAATCAGTGTTGTAAAAGCAAGATAGAAACCTGTGAGACAATTGACATGATCTGTTGGGGAACATGAAAAGGAGGAGGACAGAGTTATTGGGTTAGATGTAATAGTGAGTGAGCTGATGTATACAGTGTGTCCTCAAAACGTGGATCCTCTACATGATTTGTGTCCAAATGCTGTTCAGAAAAGCACTGGAAGGAGCTCATAGATTACTTTGCAACAGGCCAGTCATTGCTGTATTTTACAAATTGATGTCTAGGGAGTCCTTATTACAGGTACCTGATTGTTTTCTGAGTGAAAGGTTTCTTCTCTTTACGAAATCTAAACCCCTCCTTATTCAGGAAATGCCTGCGAACTGGTCCTATTTTTTTCTTGAGGAAGACAGAAGCACCACTTGTTGCACATGCAATTCTAGTAAGGAATATTTAGACTGTCCAGTCATTCAGTTTCCACAGCTAAAGTAGAATAAGAACATCATTTTAGGGCTTATGTTTAATGCACTTGCCAAATTTCATGTTGATGCAATGTTTCAGCTGAGCCTTTTTCAGACTAGACTAAATTGATGAGGCAGAATAACAGTGCTTAAGGTTGCTCTAATAACTGCTGAAACATCCATTAACTTGAATTGCTGTTGATCTAAGCCTTTAATGACAGTGGGACTCACATTAAGAATAGAGAAGATATTGCCATTTTGGTGTATTTTCAAGCTTTTTTGTATTTAGTGCTGTGTTACTATTGCTCTGTACAACAAAGGACTCTGCTGCTACATTTAACTACTAACCTTACTACACTTTGTAAACAGTGCACTTAGATAAGTTGAATTATCTCCAAGAAAGACTTATTGTGGGCTGAGGTACTATAATACGTCCTTCAGCAGAGTGGCCTGCACAGTACAGACTCTGGGTCAGCTGGCCGGGCAATGGTTTGACACCGCGTGGACACTGTGTGTGGCAGCTGCCTCTGGCCCCAGGTTACTGCTCCCACTCCAGCAGCTCCTCAGCTACTCACAGCAATTGCACAGCAATGACATAGTTCAGAGTAACAAGTGGGTGGACATTAGTTCCATGTGAAACTGCAAAGGGAACGTAATTACTGTAGGCAGAAGATAATTACTCAGAGTGGAAGCTGGCTTAAGCTTTACGGGCTAAAGCTTTCCTTTAGACACAAGTACTGTTGAGATTAAAGAGCATAATCACTCTGTGCTTTTGGTTTAGATTTCAGATAAAAGATGGTTAGTTCATGATCTCAGAGCACCATGATGGGGCATTAGTCCATTCTTCTGTTACCTGCATGAGTGCTATTTTATGTTGTACTTTCTGCTGCAGAGTTAATTGTCACCAGTCAAAATCAGTATCCACTACAAAACTGAGCACCTTTTAAAGCTATTAATCCAACCCGTGCCCCCTGTTCTACTGAAGTTCAGCCTAATCTTCTGCTTTCTCCCAGAAAGTGGAAGAGTCTTCAGAGGGACTTTAATACCATTAATCTAGGGCCTTCTGCCAGTTTTGAAAATTTGTAGATTATTTCATATTACCTTGCTGAACTGCTAAGCAAGAGATATTCTATGCATTATTTCTGCTGGTCATTCAGTAAAACATATGAATTTCAAAATTACAATGAAAAACGTGCTTTATTTTAGATAAATTTATTTTAGATGCATTAAAAGGTTCTGTAGCTCCAGTTCTAAGGTCTGGTACTTTGGTTATGTGGTTTATTTTCTTTCGGTCACACTGCATTAAGAGTTGCATTGGTCAGAAATACAGAGCCAATTTACATGTGGAAATTTTGTGAAGAACAATTGAAGCTGTGCCCTTGTTTTATGCATAGTCCTGAAACCTTCAATTAATCTTATCATGTTGGGTTCTGGTACACCTACTATACACACTTTCAGGATGACCAGTGTGGAAGGATTTCAGGAAGAGACCACATTTTCTGGTCTTTATTAAAAGTACAGGCACAGGATCCAGGAAAGCTGGACTTGATTAAAAAATAAGGGTATGTGAAGCCTTTATGTTGGCATTTTCCAATGTTGAGTGATTGGTTTTACCTTGACTTTCCTCAGATGTAGATTTTTTTATGGACCTATGTATTTCTGAAAATGTAGTAAATATTTTGAAGGTTAAAAGGTAATTTTGCTCCAAAATCTTACCATCTAATTTGAGTCATGATGAAATACAAGTAAGTGATAAGAAAAAGATGTTTGGAAACCCAAAATATATGGCATTGGCTCTGGGAATTTGATTATGGCTTGTGTGGATTAATGATTGCCAGTTGTAGATGGGGAAACTGATGTGCTGAGAGGGAAGGAGCAGACAAAAGCTGAGGTTAACTACAAAACTGCACTGGTGCCTCCTTAATACCTGTGCACTGTTCTATTCCCTTTTCCTCTTTTTTTGCTGAAAAGAGTTCCTTTTCATTAGACTATCTAGTATAGGAAAGGGATTTTTCTGAGCATGAAGTAAGACATTCCTTACAATCAAGCAGTCTTTACAAGAAATACATTTATTTTCAGTGCATTTGTCCATTAAACAACAGTTTCCTTGTCAGTACAGTTTCGAGTTTTTTGCATTGTAGGAGAGTTGGTGACTTTAGACCTGGAAGGCTGTATTGAATAGGAGAGGGAAAAGAGAATTAAATCATAGTTGATATGGCAGTGTTCTTTCACATCATCATTGTTTAACTGCTGTGATATTCAGTCCAGGAAAAAAAGATTGTGTGGGTTTTAACACCTGAAGGCACGAACAGAATTATGGTTTGTTTGGGTTTTTAAAATTTCATTTTAGAGCGAGAGAAAGGACCAAGATTGACAGCACCTGGAAAGAACGATGCTTTTCTTAACCACACAGTATAGGTAACAGAGGAAGCAGTTATAGAAATGTCCTTGGAAAAGGCCAAAAGCATGATGTGGGGAACATTGTCAAGGAATTACAACGAAAATCACTCCTGTGCCTTCCATGTTCCTGATCTCTCTATTCAGATTGCTAACAAGGGTGCTGAATGACTAAGGCCTGCATATTTCTGCCCATCTGTCTGCTAAAATATATTAACTCATGTAGCACAAGCCACCACACACTCAAACAGATGGCAACAGCTCCCAGTCACTTCTAATTTAACTCAGCTTTGGACTGATAACCCAGAGCTCTCACGAAACTCAAAGGGAGTCTTTTGTTTGTTGAGCCAATAAAAATACAAAGCCCTTTAACATTACCAGTCTTTTGAATTGTTAATTGTGTCATAGACTGTTTTTACCAAACTTCCCTTTTTTTGTTTGGGAAAAGAAACACACTGAACCAAATTACACGGCACTGCTGGAGATTTATGTGTCAATGAAATTTTATGGTAGATTCGTTTTGGTATCTGGAGCAGTATTTCCATTTCTCTGGACATCAGGAGCCTGCTCTGGGCTATTTTCCACTTCCATCACCAGTGCCTCCTATTCACCTTCATAGCCAGATGCAAGAATGTTGTATGTCCTGACTGGATTTCTGTGTAAAATACATGCTAGTACATAGAGTCTCTTCAGTGTGGCTGAGAGTAGAGAAGCTCATGAAATGAAAACCAAACTTCAGCTGTTGCAGATGTTTTGCCACATCACTTGGTGTCCACACTGCAGAGTACAGTCAGTCACTGCAAATACCTGGTTTATGCATTAACGCTAGTCCTTGAGAAAGGTTCATACAGACCATGTTTCCCACAACAGGGTACACATGAAGAAGTCTGTGGCAGCCCAAACTGGTAAATGAATGTAGAATAGTGCAGTTCTGTATCTGCATACCAGCCCCAGTCCCAGCACTGGGTGAACACACTTACTGTTTTGGACCAGCCTCATGTGTCTCCCCAGTGGGGACCTACAGTAGTGATAACTGGAAATGAATTTGATATCCCTGGTAGAAATCCAAGTATTTAAGTGAAGTTACCTATGGTTCACCTTGTGGTAAACAAGAGAAGAATTAAATCTCTACCAATAATAGCCATAATGTCTGTGATGTATTAAAACCTTAAGGAAGAGAAAGTGGTTGAAAAAAAAAAAGAAAAAAAGAAATCTTAATTGCTTAAATTTCACATTATTTAATTTCTTTCTTAAAAAACTAAGTACTGTTTTGCAGGGAACAATATCAACTTCATGTTAGCTCAAGAAGACTTTAGTGAAATTCTGGGTACGTTTCACATAGAATATGAGGAAAGATTCCTGTAGACTTATCAGCCAGACTTATATTTTATGAAAATAGCACCACACTTCAAAACGTTTTTATCCCTCCAAGAGGGATAAAACTTTTACTTTACTTTTACATTAATAAAATGCCAAGTAGAAAAGATCATTCAAATGCCTTAAGCAGCCCAGACTATTAAAAAGCTGCATAAGCAGGCTATTTTTTTAAAAACCCATGATGTTTCCAGAACTTATGGGCAATCTTATACATTCTTTAACAATGAGTTTCTTGTTACTTGTACTTTTGGGGATGTTGCCCTAATTTCAGATGTAGTGTTGTTTTGTCCAATGGTGATTTTGTTGTATGTGAAGGAGTTGACTTCACTTCTTTTGCATTCATTTTAATGATACAGAACCCAACAGCTCTGCATTGTTCATGTGACTGGTTGGAAGATAGTATTTTCCATTGCTCAGAAGGGTTAACAGATTATTTTTACTAATTTTTCACTGTGTTTACATTTAAAATAAATCATAGTTTGATGTACATATGACTTTTTTCTTTTCTATAACAGAAGTGTACGGATAATAACACTTGCCATCTGCTATAACACATGCATGTCTAAAGTAACTTGATCACAGGTATCTTACTAGAAAGGAAGAAAACAGCATTTGTTTGCTGTTTTATAAACAGATATATGAATATACGAACAGTATTCATGAATAAGTACAACTGATTCAAATGCAAATATTTAACTACAAGTTTTATATGTACAAATGTTTAGTTATGATACTGATGATCTCTGTTCTCTCACTACCATTTCTAGATATTTACTACGGGCATAAGAGAAGAAATCTGAATGCCTGAATTCACTCTTTTGCATGCCTGCAAAGTGATGTAAAGCACAGAAACCTACTGAAGGTGAGAAGTTGTAGGATCAGGCCTTAATATGATTTGGATAATTTGGTTGAAGTAATTACTTTAATCTCTTTTGATTCTGTTTTTTTCACTTGATTTTTTTCCATAATCACCTTGTCTCTGCAGGGATCCTTGCCTCATCAAGCTTTGTTCATCTTTTTGCTCTTCAAATGTGCTGAGATGAGTCAGTCTAAAAGAAGGAAAATGCAAAGAATGAAATACATTTTTTCAAAGCATCCTCTCTTCTGTTTTCCATCTGGTGAAGTACAACATTAATGCACACGCTCAAGATCTCAGATGCTTGTGTTATCTATGTCTTGGAATATAATCACAGAGTCATAGAATCCCAGGCTGGAAGGGACTTCAAGGATGATCCTCCAACCTTTCTTAAGCCTTCTTAAGCAGTTTTCTATCCCACCCTAATACACTGAGGTCAGTCATTCACTGGAAAAATATTATTGTTTAACTTGAGGTCTGAAGCTATGGGTAGATGCCATTGATGTGGGAATAAGTAGTAGGTATATTTTCTTCTGGAAGTCAGGCTACGTGATCCCAGTGGTTTCCAATTATAAGAATCTGTGAAAGGGGATACACCGCTCGTCTTCCTGACCTAAATCTCAGCTGGAGCTGTATTTAGAACACTGTTAGAGATGAGACTATGAAATCATTATTATCTTTCATCTCTGATTGTAAGACATGGTTCTAAAATAATAAAAAAACCCCAAAACCAACCCACTGTTCTTTTGTTGGTTTGGGTTTGGGTTTTCTTATATATTTCAGCACTGCTGAAATGTCCCAGCCATCGGCTGGTGCCTTTTTATGCGAGGCACTGTGTAGGTATGCAGTCAAAGAAGCCCTGACCCTATTTCTTTACAGAGAAAGAGTGCTTGGCAGATCACTGCTCTCTATTCCTGCTCCTGTGCCCTAAAATAGAGTTACATATCACACAACAGTTCAGCATGTTGATAATTCTCTTCTGCCCTTTCCTGTGTCATGGACAGTTCATTAAACTGTAATTTAAAGCCAGTTTTGAACCATCAGGGGCAATTGCCAGAGCTTCAGGTTATGAGAGAACTGCCTTTCTAGGCTAAGTTAGGTAGTAAATAATTTCACATGAATGTGAGAGAAGGGGACATCCAGACCGTGACTAGGTGCAACATGAACTTTCTATAAATTACTGACCAAAACATATGCTTATTTTCTTCCCACTACACAGCTCATTTCAATTTGATATTTTCTTTAACTAGCTTGCTATGGATTGGAGCAACGGGAGGGAGTGCTCTATCCCTAAGTGTTTTTGCAATCTCTGCCCTATTGGTTGTCTCTCTTTCTAGACCAGACTTCACCTCACTACATTGGGGAATTCTGGTACATGTGAGGGGTATCTGTTCTTGCAAATCACTGGGAAACAGCCAGGAAGTGAGCACTGGCATTCCGGCTCCTGGTTTAATGCTTTGGCTGCTGCACCATGTTAGTCCTCTGAAAACAACTAACAGTGACAAATGGCAGCAAATTTCCTAGTTTTTGCTCCCATGTACACATCATACCTTGTACCTGAAATTCAGAAAAAAGAAATATGTTAAGAAAATAACTTGCACTGCGGAACTAATTCTACAATTCCTGTTCCTCCTTTCATGTAAATCTTCAGCTCTCAAATGACTTCAACGCAAAGACATATATTTATCTTGCTTAACTTCAAACCACTGGTTTTTGCCACCTCTCTGGGAAGTATGACTTCACAGATTTTGACAACAGTTGTAGCTTGATTCTTAAGCACAGCACACTAAGAAAGAGAACCTTGGATATTCAGTTTAATACAATTCGCACCCCACTTTTCATTTCCTTAAAGACAAAAACATGTTTTTTAGTGGTCTGTTTCTAAATAGAACAGCAAAAACAGAATAAAAACCTTACACTTTTTTTTTTTATATACTTGTTATAAATGGGCCTGCCAATTGGTGAATAATTTGCAGAGCAGAAGGTTAAATACACATAATCCAATACAGCATCTCTAAAATGTTAGGAATAGCAAAATTTAAATACTGAATAATATTTCTGGTTGTAGCTGGAGCTTGAGCTGAGAATCATTTAACAACTGCTGAAACAGTTTGACCCCATCAAGCGTGTAAACAATATGCATTTTATGATTAAAAATGTCACCACTTCAACTGCTGGCATTAAGAAAGGTTGGCAAGGTGTCTGTAAATGTGAATGTATCGAGCTTGGCCTTTCCCTCCTTGTTAGTCACTGGTACAATTACTTTCAGCTAAGAAAGAAGCAGAACAGCTATAATTTTTGAAATACTTCTTTGTTCATGTCACTTGCAGTCTCTGAGGCTCCTGTTTAGATGATCTTTTTTAGAGGAGTACATCTTCATTGCATTGACTGTCCTCTTACACTACATGCATAAATAGTTTAAATTAAGTGGTTTGGCCACCAAGAGTACTCTAAAGTTTCAGCCCAAATATCACCTGGACTAATCCATTAAACCTCCAAGGCTTCTGTGTGAATCTTGTCATTATTTTTGGCTAGTGTTGGAACACTCAAAGAAACGGTATTTCAAACCTTCTTTCCTGGTATGGTTCAGTATGATGACTGTGTGCAATGACTGTCTTGCTTAACAAAGCAGGGACCAACAGAGCTAGAAGAATGATTTTCTAGAGTTTTGCCTGCATTGAGGCTATGTGAGTATGAGGTGGAATGATGTGCCTATTGTGGATCATCATAAAGATATATTTCCTGTTACTTGCTAGTACATTTCATGTACATATCACATCAGCCTACCTCATCAGTCTATGTGAGCTGGAAGAATGTGAAAACCCACCATAAACAATAATGGTTCAAAGACATCATTGTGTATTTTTATAAGGTTGGTGTTGCACAGGAAGTTCATTATCTGACTTAACTTAAGCCCTTGTAAAACCTTCTTCTTTCCTTGAATCCTGAATCTCAGAGAAGTCCCTGGGTTCCTGAGGTCTTAATTTGTCTTATGTATAAATGTCAGTAGGTTGGAACAGGCCAGAGTCCTTGGGTACTGATCATAGCCTGTGGGTACCTGGGCACATATACCAGCAGTCCCATAGAGCTCTCATGAGATGTACCATACATTAGCCCTCTTTCAGGCAAGAAGCACCCCAATCATGCTGTAACATGCAACCTTCACAGGACCACATAGTGGTTCTTAGTGCCACACAGTGGAGGCAAATAACTTCTATTTTATTTAATAGTGAAAAATACAGATGTGAGTTTTATGACAGTAGAACAAACAACCTCAAAGAGCTGGAAACAAGGAGTCAAATGAAAAGATAACACAATGCAGAAAGACTAACCTTTCTTGATAGAAAACCAAAAAAACCTCCTCAAGTCCAGGAAATTCTGCAGAAGATGGTTCACTGAAGAGCATACAAAAAGGTCATAGCAT
Organism: Nestor notabilis; assembly: GCF_000696875.1. NCBI lineage: Eukaryota > Metazoa > Chordata > Aves > Psittaciformes > Psittacidae > Nestor > Nestor notabilis. The sequence continues at coordinate 2,333 of NW_009915901.1, read as the reverse complement.
CATCTGAGAGGACATTTTCCCTACGTTTAGTGAAAAGGTTTCAGATATCACCTGCTAAATGAGGTGTATCAGGCACTGCAGGAGCAGTTCACATTTGTTATCGTCTATGCAGTTACTGCTCAGTGGATAAATAGAGATACATGGATACGTGGGCCAGAGATTCAGCTTGCATAAATTAGTGTGGCTGCCTTCAGATCCAGCAGCTGAGGTTGGTTGTTTATTTCCAAGATTGTCAAACCCTGAATCCCACTTTAAAAAATTTATAAAAATAGGAAATATTTGCATATCTTTCTCAGCTGTTTATATAAATACATACCAACCTTAACTTCTACATAGTATAGTGGTAGTGAAATTACAGATGTAACATACGAAACTGTAACATGTGATATATGCCTATCATGGTCTGTAATGATGGCCAAAGAATATTGAAATTGAAAAAGACATTGGTGACTTGCAAGTGTTATAAAACATTGCTTTTCTTTCAAGAGCACCAGCTGATTTCAGAACAGTAATAGCTTTGCATGTGGATCCCCACTGTACAAGGGGATTGACAAAAGGATTGCTATCTAAATTAGAAAATTGGGCAGTAGAAACACAGGCAAAGAGGCATGATCCTGGTCATGATCCAGATTTGAGTCACTTGGGCCCTTCCACAATGTCAGGGATTACAAACTGCTTCCCACAGAAGTAAGTAGCTCTGTGGTTTATGTGAAGCTGAACTCTGAAAATGCATCCTGCTCCTCTGCCTGCCTACTTGCTCTGTTTCAGGCAAAGTACCAAAAAGCAGTATTCTACATGTAATTGCCCCTTGTATATGCTTCCTTGTGACTCAACATTTGTGACAGGCCTATTTTAAAGACTACAGATTTTGGGGTAGTCTTGTGGCACTGATGTTACTGGAATGTTACTCCAATGGCAGATTCTCACAGGATGTGGCAAAAACAGTGTCTATCTGCAAAAAGAGAAGAACGGTGAGTTGGTGCAGATGGCTTTAGGTAACCCTACAGATTTTGGAATGCAGACAAGATAAAATTCATACTGGCTCCCAGCTCTCAGTGTTTTGCCACACTTATATCATCTGTTCAGGAGTTCTGGTGACATGCTGTTTGAATATAGAATCTGTATGAAATGTTCCCTTACTCACGCAGATGTTGTATGCTGGAGTTCCCAGTTTATTTCACTCCTTTCCCCAAAGTGCAGATATTCAAGAATGTAACGCATAAAACCCCCAAGCTATTTGGCACTAATGACCTTACTTGTAGCATGCAAAACAAAAGCAAAACAGGAAAATAAATGAAGGGGATGGGGTGGCAGTGAGGAAGATGACTATCACAGATTTGACATAGAGGTGACCTGTTTGCTGCTCTGACTACTGTGGAGCTAATTAAACACAGCATCTCTAGAAATAAAGTGCTGGGGAGAGAGAAAGTAGTCAGTTGCTCTCGCTGCATATGTCACTTGGGATTATGATTATACCCATTGCTAAAAGGCAGTTGAATAAGCAAACGTTGTTTTGCAGGAAGTAGGAAAAGAATTCCATCTATCCTACTGTACAGCCAGACACGAAATGTATAATTCTGGTAATGAGCACTGGAAGTAGGAGCTATGTTTTAAGCCATTTGAGTTATATTTTAAGCCTCCCTTCCCCCACTCTGTTTAAAGAGAAAGGAAGATGATTTTATGTAACAAATGTATGTTGTTGGTATAAGAGAGATATCTTGGGCTTTATGCTGAAAACTGTCTCAGTGCTTTAATGATTTTGGGCTTAGTTAATGCTGCGTTGCTGTTTCAAGACTCCTCCATCACTGGCCACGCTACCTTAGCCCTGCACCCTGGCCAGTGCATATTGCATAATGCACCCTGCAGAGCATTC
>NW_009915901.1:0-429 GCF_000696875.1 Nestor notabilis | reverse complement strand
CTGGAATGTGTTTGAATCCCAGATTTTGATTCATTTTTGCTTTCACATTTCTGATGCTCACTTGTTTTTCCCAAGGATGTGATGCGATTGCTGCAAACCCCAAACCTTCAACACCCGTAACCCTATCAGTAACATGTGGTCCATCAGTGACACTGCTGTCTTTGAGGTGACACAGCGGGCTCCTTCTGTAAAGGGCTGCAGTGTTTTCCTTCATGGTACTTTCAGCTCCTTTTCCATATGGACATCTCTTAAGCCGGAGGTTGGTAGGTGCCGTGTACAGTGTGACAGCCCCACGGCCCAGCACTCGGCCCGTCTGGTGACGGGTGGCAGCTCCTGCAGGACCCCGGACCTCGGCCCGAGGGATGCAAACGCCCTTGTGAAACGCTTCACCACCGCTAGGGGCGCTGCCCCGCGCTCTGCCTCGCTCCG
>NW_009915900.1:0-511 GCF_000696875.1 Nestor notabilis | reverse complement strand
AGAACACAGACACCAATATGGCGGATGATCAAATAGCGTTTATTGTGCACACAGCGAGCATTATATACCTTTCGCAATGCGGAACTGAGCGTCTCAGCCAATCAGGGGGTGAGTCAGTGGTTTTTACCTTATAAGGTATTATTCTACGTGGCGCTTATAGCTTACTTTGAGCACCAGGCCTCACTCTACAATTCCCCCTTTCCATGCTATGGGGTTCATAACAATGCATTTACTTGTCTACAATTATTTTATAAACTTAAGCGAATACAATCATTCTATAACGCATAATACTAGTCTGTTACAATAGATGTGAGGCTTATTGATTGAACAGAAAATATAAGGCACGTTAAGGAAAGATAACTGGGAAATAACTGGAGGTGGTGGGGTATAACTGGGGATAGCTAAAGGGAATTTTAAACGACAAACGTTCTTAAAGCAGTTGTTGGCGTCTTAGTAGCATAATGTTAACACTCTCTAACCGGCTTTTAACAAATGAAACGAGTCTGTAAAG
>NW_009915899.1:60785-66993 GCF_000696875.1 Nestor notabilis | reverse complement strand
CTCACAAGCGTGTCAAGGTCCCTTTGGATGGTATGTGGCACCACAGAAGCACACACAGATTATTCTTGGAGATGAACATTAAAGGATGAGGGGCAATGGAAATAAATTGTAACTGGGAAAATTCTGACATTCTGATAATAGGTTAGAAAAATGTTCGCAAAGAGGTAGTCAAGCACTGGAACAAGCATCCCTAAGGTGTGCAGTCTCCATCCTCGAGATACTTTAAGCAAGTCCTGAGTAACCTTCACAAGAATATCCAAATGTCTGATGAGAAGCAAATTAAAAAACCAGGACCTTAAGCACAGATTGAATCACATAATTTTTTTGAATAACCAAATACAACCCAATGTATTCTGTTCATTGGACTACCTGCTAGATCTTGGTAATTATTCCTATTTTAGAGCTGAGTAAAGAATAGGGACCTCTTTGTAAATACTGCCTTTTAAAATTTGTTTTGCTTCTATCTTCCTGTGACCTGCTATAACATTAGTCTAATGAAATCAAAAAGCATCTTTCCTCATCAGGTGGTTCCAGAAAGTCATGTTTATTAATAGCCCAGGCCACATTTTGTTTGGTTTGAATTTAAAACTTCTCGGCTGAAGTTTCAAGTCAGTTACTTCCATTCTTTTCAATCAGAGGGACACAGCTGCCATAAGAAGACTGGAGATGGCTACAGGAAATTGCCATTAAAAAGGCTCTGTATTAGCTTAGCTGAGATATAAAGTTATCTTTCCGCTGCTGTAAAACTCGGTTGAGAAGTTTTTATGTTCATGGATTACATACTGCCTGTATTTGAAGAAGCTGCTTAGTGACACTGCATGCTTCTGTGAAGGGGATAGCAGGTTGGTATACTGCGTCAGGGTTATAAGCATAGAATCATAGAATCTTAAGGGTTGGAAAGGGCCTTAAGATCATCTAGTTCCAACCCTCCTGCCATGGACAGGGACACCTCACATTAGACCATGTTGTCCCAAGGCGCGGTGCAGCCTGGCCTTGAACACTGCCAGGGATGAAGCATTTACCAATTCTTCAGGCAACCTTCTCCGGTGCCTCACCACCGTCACTGTAAAGAACTTCTTCCTTATATCCAACCTGAACTTTCCCTGTTTAAGTTTAACCCATTACCCCATGTCCTATCGCTACAGTCCCTGGTGAAGAGTCCCTCTCCAGCATCCTTGTATCGATAATTAGAGGACCTTGGAGTTATCTGTGTATCTCTAGTCATTGTAATAAGGGCTTCTGCTCCGTGAAGAAACTAGCTCTTAACTACTCTCCCACAACTTTACCAGATTTTTTTAGCTAGAAGTCATTTCAAAACACAACTAGGCCATGCTTCAGTAAGCAGCAGTGCCAGTTTCAAAATCCTCCTCTGCCCAATTCCTGCTCGTTTCAGCCTCTGCTCAGTCCATTTGAATAGGCTGGCATAAGCTAAAGGATATGGAGAGAAGCAAGCAGCCAAAACTGTGAGGAACAGATAGAATGAAAGATAGCATTGTGCAAGAAGATGTAGGAAGCACCTCTACTTAATGTTTAATAACAGTACTTAACTGGGGGAAAAGTATAGCTGGCTTGGGCTATGTTGTCTAAAAGAAGTCTGTGGTTGTATTTGTCCTTGCCCTAAATGAAGCAGTATAGTGTGAAGATTTTGAAGCTGCATTCAAAAGAGAGAATGAAATTGGAGAAGACACTTAAGCAAGGCACAGGAAAAACAACCCAAACCATTTTAGAGAAAAAAATCCTTTCTTTTTGCCAGGACCTTTCCTGCCTTTGCAGGGGTTCAGGTACAAAGAACCTGAGGACAGTCCTGAAGCCAACTTCCAAAAAATTTAAGTTGCAAAATTTTAATTATGCAAGAAAAAATGTAAACTGTTTGTGAGACCTGCTATCTTCAAATCTATTCACATTGAATCTCTCTGGCTTGGAGCTCCTACTGGTATCTCTCCAGGCTCAGCTTGACACATGTAGAATTAAAAAAATCTCTTTGGCGATATGTTATTCCATAGGCACTTGCAAAAAACCCAACCAAACAAATAACAAAATCAACAAACCCCTCCCCAAAACAACCACAACTTATTTTTGTTAAAAAAGAGAAATCACAACAAAAAACCCCCTCTGTACTTCTCTTGTATTCATAAAGCCCCCTATGCCAACTCAGCTTTCACATGCAAGAGGAAGTCCAGAATTTATGTAGCAGAGGTTTAGCAAGGAATCATCTGAGCCCACCTCTGTTCTCTTCCTCAGTTGAGAAGGACGCTAAAGGAAGAAACTGCTAATAGAAAAAGCAAACACTTTATCAGGATGACCTCAACAGAAGTTTCAGTAACCAGCCTACACAGTTTTTCATTGTCAGCACACTCAGGCATTCAGGGAGACACAACAATCTGCATGGGTCTTGGTGGGTAGAGCAGAGGTTGCCAGAAGGAACTGTTTGGAGGGCACATTACCAGGGCTAGGCTATGTGTACATGGCTGAAACATAAGCTGCTTTTCTGAAAGCAAGCTCTTTTAATAGGAATCCAATTTATTTATTTATTCAGAAGCAGATGGCATCCTCTCAAGACGTTATGCAGAACATGACACAAAAACAAGTATTTTCATCTGAACATATTTTTTCTAATCAACTCCCTGCTATTCAGCATTAAATGACAAACAAAAATTTAGTCTCCAGAGTCTGGTAATACTCTAGGCTAACTCAAGCTAAGTCAGGATATAGCAGTAAAGTGATGAAATGTAATGACTCGTAATACACTGGAGCGCAGACTAGATGACCTCAGTGTCTTTTGACTTAGATGTTATATAAAAAAAGCATTCCAATTGTTGGGGGAAAATTACAAATTGCAGCCTCCATGCCGATGAGCACATTTGATGGACAAACCCCACGACCTAAGATTAGTCGAAAGTGCCTTAATGCAACTTTTTGTATTTATACAAAGGAAAACAAGAGACAAGAAATCCTATCATAAAGCATGCAATCACTATATTGTAGGATTCTGTATGACATTGCTGGTAGCTTTCATATTATGTTTTTATGTAATTCCTCCCGAATCATAACCTTTAATTTCCATTCATTGCAAAGCCTAAGCAACCACTACAAAGACCTGTGGAAAGATACCTTGTTAAAGAAACTGTTTCCACTACAAACAGACAAAACAGAATTTAGAATGAAGTCAAATACCACCAAATACTGACTCCTCTCCTGACCCTTTCCACTCCACATCTCATCACTGAGACCACTGTGTGCCACCTTTAATAGATAGTGCATGGTTTCCTTTTAATAGTCATATATATCCAAGTGTGCTGATATACAGAGGTTCATTTACCACACATTAGTACAATGTATTACACCAAAAGTGAGTCATCCTTTCATTACAGTCTCATACAACACATAATTAAAGTATAAGGGACTCCCACAAACGAAAGTGTTTTTAGAATTTTCTGCATGAAGAACATGCATGGTCCTAATATTTTCCAATAATTTAACAATTTACAATTTTGTTTTTAAATAAAAGCATGCTGAAAGAGTACTAATCCTAACTATACCAGGGTCATCCAAATTCAGCAGTCATTGCATTTACATCCAACTATTAGGGTCCCTTTCCCCTTCTTCTGCCAGTGTTTCCAGCTTCTTTCCAATGCCTCCCCTGCACTCCCACCCTAGATCAGCACCTTCCACTCCCTGTGGAAGGAGGTTGTTCCCTCTTCTCTCTCTCTCCTATACAACTAGTTCTGCTTTTCATTTCTTCTATCAGCAACAGCTGCTCCTGCACACACCATCCTGAGACTGCTAAATCATTGCTCAAAAGTCGACAGGCCTGGGAGAGCTGCTGCTGATGGGCAAGACTCACAGTTGCTGCAGGAAGAGCAGGGTAGCTGCTTCTGCTAGCAGCTTCCCTCCCTTCCCAGGAGCTGCAATCCTGGATCCCTGGAAGGCAGGGGAAGAAAAAGACTTCAGGACTTGGACCACACTTCACTTTGTTGTGCCCGAACATGGGTAGAAGAGCAAAACTAAGGAGTTTTAAAAATGTACAAATTCTGTCCACTTCCCCACTCAGTTTGGTATCACCAGCAAACTGCATCAGGGTACACTTGATCTCATTGTCCAGATCACTTATGAAGATATGAAACAGCATTTGGCCCAATATGAATCCCTGGGGGACCGCACTAGTGACAGGTCACTAGTTGGAAAAGGAGCTACTTACCACCACCTCTGGGTGGTGCTTATCAGCCAGTTCCCCAGCTACTGCAGAGACCACTTGTATAGACCGTAACACATTGGTTTCTCTAGGACATGGCTGTGCGAAACTGTATGAGAGCCTTGGAGAAATCCAGATAGACAATGACCACCACTCACCCCACATCCACTGAGAAGGTTACTTTGTCATAGAAGACCATCAGGTCTGTCAAGCACAATTTACTGCTAGTGAATCTGTGCTGGATGTTCCCAATCATGTGCTTCATTTGACCTGTGACAGCCCCCAGGAGGATTTGCTTCATAACCTTCCCAGGACTGAAGCAAGACTGATGCGCTTCTAATTTCCTTGGATCCTCCTTTGAGGCTTTACTGTAGATGGGGGTGACATTTGCCTTCTTCCAGTCTTCTAGGACATCCCCTGATTTCCACAACATCTCAAAGATTATGGGTGAGTGGCCTTGCAGCAGTGTCAATGAGCTCTCTTAACACCATTAGGTGGATATTGTCAGGGCCCATTGATTTGTAGGGATCAAGCTCTTGTAATACCAACAGAACAAGCTCCTGTATTAGTTCACATACCAGCTCTTCTTCACTGACGGTGGGTCTGTGTTTGCATTAACCTGGATTTTTGTTCCCAAGGCCTGGGGCCCAACAGTGCTGGTAAAGGCAGATGTGAAGGAATTGTTGAGAACCTCTGCTTTTTCAGCATTGTTGGTGACTAATTGCCCTCTCCAGTTAAACAGCAGGACAATATTTTCCTTCTGGTTTTGCTTGTTGTTTACATACCTGAAGAACCCCTTCTTGTAGTTTTTGACATCTCCGGTCAATTTCAATTCAAGCTGAGCTTTTGCTTTTCTTACAGCACCTCTTCACACCCTGGCATTGCTCCTGTAGTTCTCATTGGTTATTCATAGGCTTTTCCATCTCTGGTACACTTCTGGTTTTGAGCAGACTCAGGAGCTTGCAGTTAAGCCAAAGGGGTCTCTTGCTCCACCTGCTTCCCTTACCTTTAAAGGGGATGAACGGGTTTTGTGCTTCCAGGAGAGTGTTCTTGAAAAACTCCCAGCACTCAGTAGCTCCTTTATCCTCTGTGGAAGCTTCCTATGGAACCCCTCCCAGCTGAGCTCTGAGCAAGCTGGAGTTTGCTCTTCTACAATCTAAGACCTTTGTCTTAGTACTAACCTTCAGTGTGCTCAGCAGGATCCCAAGCTTCACAGTACTGCAACTGCAGCCAAGGCTATCACTGAGATACTGCAAAGCAGTACTGTATTTAATTGTCATTTCAGAGCATCTCACTGGTGTAAACAAGACTGACCTAAGGTACAACAAACATTGGGCAGAGCAGTTCTAGGATTTTACAGCAATTTCTGCAAAATCTAAATGTACAACCCCCTCGCCCCCCCCACCCCCCCAACAACAAATCAAACCATCAAACCAACTTACCCACCTAACCTCACCCCCTACAGAATGTTTTCACTCTTCTAAGTGAAGCCAGAGTACAATTAGAGGACAGTTAAAAAGTATCTGTGAAAACTGGACATACACCAAGGAACTTACTGACATATAAACAAGTTTGTGAAAGTACACAACGATCACATAAATATCACCCTGAAACCAACAGAAATCCTCCTTAACTGCTGAGGATTGCCAGGGATGCTGGAGTATGTCAGTTTTCATCCAAGGGCTCTAACAGCCTCCCCAAGGGCCTTCTCTAACCCTGTCACACTACTGCCAAATCCAGCCTTGTGCAGATCCCTCCTACCTGAGCAGGGGGAGAGAGGGAACAGTGCCTTAGCAAGGGTGGCAGGATCATAGCAGGGCTCAGCCAGGGAACAGAGAAATCAATGAGGACATACAAAGGGGAGAGGAAGTGCTTTAGAGAGAGAAATATATAACCAAACTGTAATTAACACCCATCAAAAATTGCCTTGGTATAAGGGATTTTTCTTTTTGGAGTCTTCAAAGGATAAGAAGCCTATCCAAAGAATATATTAAATAATTATAGTAGAAAGATAGG
>NW_009915899.1:36175-60758 GCF_000696875.1 Nestor notabilis | reverse complement strand
CAACACATACAAGCCTGAAACATTTGAAAATGTAATCAGTAAGTTTAACTAAGTTGTCAGAAGATCATAGCATAGCTAATTCTTACACTGGCAAAATTTAAGCAAAACTACAGAGATGCTAATGCCAAGTCAGCTACAGACCTATTCAGTGACTCTTAAACAGGTTTATCCTGAAATAAATTTTATTTAGTATTACCCCCACCCTTTTTAACTAGAACATATATAAGTATATGGCCTATTTGTGTTACATTACTCTAGCAGGTTTGTGATTTATAATACACAATAGTGCAGTAATAATTTCTTCACATTACACTTTAACTGAAAAGAATCTAGAGAGATGTATTTTACTGGGGTCTAAATTTCACCTGCCACAATCTAAAATATGATAGAAAGTAATTTGGTATCAGACTTCATACCAGGAATTTTAAAATAAAAAACAAAATTTTTTAAAAGGGGGAATAAATGCAACTCTATGAAAGTATTCATATGCATAAAACCTCTAGTGGAGCATGGAGTGCTCCTTAACATTTTATGCATCAATCACTAATCTACTTTTATATCTTACTCAATCTTAAAATGACATTTCAAACTGGCCTATGATGAAAAAACAGTAACAGAGATCCCTTAACTATGACAAGATATAATAAGAGGAATAATGATTTCTCGAAAATGATCACTGTGAGAGAGTAAAACAACATTAGAAAAAAAAAGGACCGAAAAGCAAAGTATCTTAACAAAGCATTGTAACAAGTCAATTTTCTTCCTCAGTGTTTCACACCAAGCCAAAAAGCAAAGATCAGTGAGGGATACTGACTGGTGTTGCTTGTATTACTTTACCAGAAGATGTAGAGCTCAGCCTTTAATGTTAGCTACGTCTGCATTTGGAAATGCAAATCAAAAGAAATCTGATTTCCAAAAATGCAGAGCATCAGCACTTCCCCATGAGGTCAATAAACATAACAGGTATCTAATCTGTCAATCGAAAAAGAAAAAAAAAAAAAAGGAAAAAAGCATTCCATTGATTTGCCATGTGTCTTAAAGGCACTCATGCTTGGATAATTTCACCCATTGCTTTCAAAGCTGATTAAATGTAATATGATTGTTACTTTCTTCTTTTACTTTACAGCATCTAAAGGGCTGTTGAATCTAGCATTCCAGACAGAAAAAGAAAACCTTTGAAATAAACTTTTCCTCCGATTCTTAACAGTGGAAACCTCAAGTACAGCTAAATTAAGTTCAGAAAACACTCATTTCAAAGCACTTATTCCAGAATAGGTCCTCAGTTCTGACCCATAGTTTGGGCAGCCACTTCATTTACTATCATCACTGTCTTATACTACATGATCATTTAAGGAAACTCACTCTCTCACTTATTACAAAATACATATTCTAAAATGTATTTATTTATACATTTTCTAAATTGAAAACTTTCCAGTTCCTACATGCACCTCAGATAAGCAATATGTCTAAATTTCTTTTTTCTCTCTCACATATTTAAAATGGATTTTTTGCTGCTCTACCGTTTGTGCTCAGAAAGGTCATTTTTAAAAACACCCCCCAAACTAACTGACTATACACAACCCAATAAAGCTAATGTAACAAAAAGCACTCTCAGCAAAAGTACAAAGCAAAGAAACAAGAAAACAAAATGTCTCACTAGCTTTCAGGAACAGTAATCAAAGATGTGACTTGTGTTTTGTATAAAACTTTTAAATATTTGAAACAGGTTTTCAAGCTAATTGCCTACACATGCACAGAAAGTAAAAATAGATGGTTCTCTAAACTAAAACCACAGAATAATCTGTCGTCCTTTGCATTCAGAAATTAAAAAAGAAAACCACAAAACACAAGGTAAATTGTTTGAAATACTCATTATTACTGTATAAGTTTTCCTGCTTGTACTGTATAAAAAAAAATAGCCTATCTTTGGGTTCCTTGGTGAAACGGCCATGCCCTGCATTGCCACAAATACATCTCCACACAATCACCAACTTTAAGAGAAGCCCTCGCAGGATATTCTTTCCGTATGCTGAAAATTATTTTTAAATTATCTGTGTCAATAAAATGTTATGCCTGGTAAAACAACAATTAGCTTTGTATTTACAGTTGGTTTCAGCTCATTCCTGTATTTCTCGAAGTGCCCACTGAATTTGAAATCTGTCCAGAAACCAAGAGAGGAGGGAAGATGCTTACACTGGAGGGCAGTTTTTGTGCTAACTATCCCAAAACAAGAAAGGATGAATGAAGATCAGTATCCTTTACTTAAAGCATTTAAATTTTGAGTTTGTTTGTGGGATTTTTTTTGGTTAGTTGGGTTTTTTCCCCCAAATGATTGTTTCATACAGTTCTCTAAGCATCTTTTCAAGGATGTCATGTATGAATCTAGAGTAGAAAAAGGTGCTTCACAGTAAGAACCTCAGAGGGAACCAGACCGGAGCACCTTTTTTCTGCTTTTCCAATGCCTGCCCTACTGTCTTAACAGGGCAACGATTAGAACTTCTGAATGGTTGCACAGTATAAAAGTAATTTCATAAGTAATAGTTGAGTGAATTATTGCATAAATAATAATGGCTAACAGTGAAGAAAGAAGTATAAAAATCCCTGAATTACAGTTTTCAGGTATGTTACGAAATGTTTCCTTACTTCTAAAGGAAGACATTCTTTGTAAAACCATATAATTCCTATAAATACAGTTTACTCCCATTATCCTTATAAAGGCCTACAATTCTTTTAAATGACCATTATCTCTTTTCTCTTGTATTCAAATATATTTTAGCAAACAGCTCTCAGGACTAAATGGAAGCTGTATCAAAAGCCATTATCTTTCCGTTCTGAATTTCACACCTTTTGATTTCTCTAGATTTCCCCTTATTTATTCAATCACAAACCAGAAATTTGTAACTACATCAGTCACTATTTCATCAGTTCTACAATTAGCTTCTTCTGTAAAATATTTTCAGTATTCCCTTCAGACACATGATTTTATTTTTAATTATTATTTTATATCCTCTTTGTTCCTATTGTTTCAGTTTTCATCAATGGCTTGGCCTAGATTCTCCAATAGCGTATACATTGGAAGTCAAGTTGGATGCCTTTCACATGGAACTAGTCTGAGAAGGCAGCCAGCCAGTTTCTCCACTCTCTTATTCCAGCCCATCTTAGAAACAATACAGCAATCCAAGTTAAAGTCTGAGGGACAGCAGTGCTAATGCACGGAAGACACATGCCAGCCAACACGTATTACCTACAGATATATTACATCTGATTGACATCAGATATTATCTGATCAATCATATTATGTATGATTGAAGAGTAGTGACAAATGTATATGACAAACAGAGAAACCTTGAGAGCTTCTCTAGTCCAATATTAGGCCAAATCTTTTTGGAGTTGCCCTTAGCAGTGTTTATGTACTCGTATCTGCATCCTGGGCTAAAAACTGTTAGGAGCACACAAGGAAAACAATCTTCTTAAGTCATCTTCCTGCTGTTCATCACTTTGCTTTGTCTCTGCTTTAAATATGTCTCTCTGAAGTTTCTGTTTTCTTGCATCTTAAGGAATAAATAATTGTTTCTCTGTAAGTTTTGTACCTTTGCTGTTCACTGCAACTTTTTTTTTAAGAAGAGCACTAATAAATATAAATAAGCACAGATCCTATTGCAGAATCTTATGACATCCCACTGTTAACCTCTGACACAACTACAATGAACTATTAAGCGTACTCCATTTTCCGTCTTCCCAGCCCTTTCTTAGCAGCCTTTTGAAGTACAAGCACTTACTTTCTTTAGTTACCTCTTTCAAGGAATAGTTTCAAAAATACTATTTTCAAAAATAGTTTCAAAAAAATAAACGACAATCTGCACTTTTTAATTCATGTTTCACTAAGATGTTCAAAGAACTCTTAATATAATGGTAAGATGCTCTTTCTTCCTCTTCTTCTGCAGTAAATCTTAAAACCTCCCAGTTTTCAGATGTGTTCAAATATAGAATAGTCTAGTTCAAAACACTAGTGTTTATAAATTGCCTTTGTTTCTTAAAGGCATCTAAAATATAATAAAGTTTAAAGTTTATTATATTCTATATTATCTGTAAAATACAAAGACTGTTTCCAACTGTTACCCAAGCAGCTAGTTTAAAAAAATAACATAAAATTGAAAATTTTCATTTTTGCATGTCCTCAAATCTAACAATTTTCTTTCTTTCACAAGCACTGATTAATAAAAATAAAAAAAAAAAGAAAAAGGAGTTTGTCTGTTTACTAATTCTATGATATTTTATCCCCCCTGTAACAATCTCCCTACGAGGATGTTTTGTTGACTTCTTATTTTAAGTAGATGATGTGGTTAAGGCAAATCTTCTCTGAACCATATTACGAATGTTTTGGTCTTTTTTTTTAACGGATTTTTGTATCAACCTATTAGGATTCATCCTCTTTTCAAGAAAACACAGATTCATAATAACCGTTTCCATAGCAAACATGCACTTCATCCACTTCGCAGCCTTAACAGAGATGGGAGGTGTAAGTTTCTGAGACAGCAAGTGACCATAAAAGTTGCTGGTTACTCTGCCAGACACAACTACAAAAGGTACTGCATGAGTATTTCTGATTGCACTTCACATTTCTGCTGCATTATCAAAAGCTGTCCTGAAATTCTACAATTTTGACAATGGTGGAAGAAAAAAAAATAAAGTCACTCAACATTTTTGTTCTATCGTTCAGTCTGATCTTCAACACATTTTCTCTGCATAGATGTATGCAAAGTAGGATGAAAACGAGCCTTGTAAACAGGGCCTTTGCTTCGCAGTGCTTCATCTTCCATAAGTTTTGACACAGCAGGTATGACAAACGTGTCCTCAGAAATTACTTTGTCTCATGTTGGTACAAGTACTGTGGGAGAACATAATGGCTGATCATTATTGACCTCACCAAAGTAGTCAAGACAGATTTGGACTCCAGATCCTCAGTCTGTGTAAACTAATACAACATCAGAAGAACTGCACAGCCAACAGCTTTATGTTTACCAGGGGGCCTGCAGGTGTAATATAAATATCAGTGAAAATAACAGGAGTTTTTCTATCAACTTAGGTTGAGGGTTTTCTATGCAAATGGAGTATTTCTTAACTTTCTTGCCTGGTTTGGGGTTTTCTGTTTGTCTGTTTTATTGGGTTTTCATGTGTGTGTGTGTTTTGTTTTATTTTAATATATTTTATCCAGTTTTCATTAAAGGTTTTTCAGGGACAGAATTAAAACAAGGAAAAAGCATGTCTCTCTCTCCCTTCCCAGGGACACATCCTCTCTCTCACTGCCACTTCCAGAAGGTTGATAAAAATAAGCCTGTCCTTAAAGGAGCAGTTGGTTAGGCCATATTACAAGCTGAGGTTTGGGGTCAGGGAAGCAGGGGAAAGGAATAGGACCACTCTTTTCTAAGTAGCTACCTTTTATACCAGCTTAGCTATATCAAAAGTCTACACCACAGAGCATTCAACTGAGGCACCTCTGTTCTAAGCACTGGAGGATGGCAGAAGGCAGAAAAACGAATAAACCAGTCACTTATGCCTTATGTTCTCAGGAAAACAGCCTTAGAACTTAAGCAAACCCTGCACTTAAATCCTGATTCATTATTATGATAATTTATTGACATAAACCAATATGGCCCTGAATATGAGAGATTTTCACAAGAAGTTGTCAACTCTCAAGCACCCTGTAAAGTAACAATAATCTGTACCAAGAACTGCACATGCAACAGGGCAGTGGCAAGACAAAACTCAGAAAAGTTGGGATAACAGGTCGATTTTCCACACAATAGACACCATCCAGTCTACCATATTTCTGAACACTTGTGCATTTGTATTAACCCAGAAAATATGGATAAACAAGAAATTGGCAACAATTCTGAATATTATTTCAGTTACACAAGCTGAAGAACTTGAAAATGACATAGTAATACAGATGGAAAAATTGCTGGTAGGTTAAAATGTTGCAATACAGTGCATTAGAGAAGTAATAATGTGAACTCTCAAGGCATAAAATCTAAATGAAATGCAACTTCTGAAGAAAAAGAACACAAAGGTGTCTTTAAGATTGATTAAATGAAAACTGTTTTACTCTTTACTCTTAGTGATTTGCTAAATGCATACACAATAGAAGATACAAAATTACACACTGCTGCATTTGACAAAGAAGTTTAACCAGTAATTTCAGAAGTTAGACAGGCTTTACAAAGGACTTTAACCCATTTCATTGGCTTTTGTTTGCACTAATAAAATAGATGGTTGCTTTCCAGATCACTCAGGAGAGATCAAGCCACCATCCAAGTTCAACGTGTAAACACACTGAAAACGGAAGTTCCTGTCTTAGGGCTTTTTATGGAATTGCATTTTACTACTTAACCAAAACAAAAACAAACAAAAGAACAGCTCAAAGCTGCTTCTGGCCTTCCAGGATGCTAACTAGAAAGAAATCCAAATACCTCCAACTTTCCTTTAGTTGTACTGTCCCTCGAATTCACACAGCAACAAACTTCTACAACTCTCCTCTTGATACTGCTTTTTGAGAGGGTGCATATAGACTGTGGTCCACTTGGACAATTAGTGTGGTTCATGCCCAACACACTGCTGTCAACTGCTATGCTCTTCCCATGACACCTGTGAACAGCCTAATGAGCTGTGCTGGTGACAGTGAACTGTTCCTCATGTTAAAGCCCAACCCCAAGCACATAAGGAGTGAGGGAAGAAAGTAACTGGGAGAATTTGGGAGGGAAATGGGTAAGCTCCCCTCACCCTAGAGAACAGGGAGCTGCTAAACTCCTTCCAGCTTGGCTTGGTGTTGTATTGAAAATGTACATTCCTCCCTGGTTCCAGTTGCCTCCATAAGCACTTCTACACTTGCTTGGTTCCTGTTGAGACTAAAGCTATCAGACAATCAAACAACAGACACTATTTTCCTTGGGGTTTTGTTATAGTGGATTTTTGGTTTTCTGAATCTGTGGTTTTTAATTTCATACGCTGCTTTGGGTAAGGGAGAGAACAGGTAACAAACAGACCTTAAGTTCACTCATTTTTTTCTTGATGCCTGGCTTTTCTTTTGGTGCTAATACCATTGTTTTGAGATAACAGCAGCACCATTATCCAATTGAAAAATCAGCAGACACCTTGTAGGGTGAGATACTGCAATAATCTTTGTATTCTCAGACAGCCTGCTACTCCTGCAAGTTATTTGTCTGAATTGATACATGCAAGAAGGGAGATGCTAATTCCACTGTGCACACTGGTGGTGCTTGTCTGCCTAACAAGTGATGTAATTCACTGCATTTCTTGTATTTCTTTTCTTCCCATATGCCAGCCACCAGCCTGCCTTATTCTAGTTATACCATATGCAGCTAGATGTGCTCTTCATGCTCATTTTATACTTTGAGCTTTGCATGCCTTTCTGCCCAGAATATCCCTTTTTGTGGCATTTATTCTCAATTGCATCCACATGTTGGACATTGTCAGCTGAATAAAAACTGTAGCAACTATAGGGTGATCCAGAAAAAAGCCCCAAAAAACCCTAGAATTTGCCAAGCAATGGTATTCACCTGGTTTATGGTCAAGTTTTGCAGAAGGTATACAATCAGTACAGTCATTTAGTCCATTTTAAAACTGCAAGACCGCTCTCTAGCCCTGATTGACAGATGAAATTCCCTTTACAGTTTCACTTGTGCACTCTATTAAATACAACTTCCCTGTATATTAAGTGTACTATGCCTAAAACATTTGCAATAAAATTTCAAAGCTATTTTTAAATTCAATTTTGATGAAGGAAGCCTTCATAAATTTGAAGGTATCAGAATGTACTGTTAAGATATAAGGCCACTTTTTGTCTTGCCTAGTTTTGAGTAATATGCATAGCTTGTAGGTGCCATTAACATCTTTTCCACAACATTTCCGTTTTTTGCTGGTGTTTTTCTGTTTCATTCATTCACTTCAGGATCACTTCTATTAGCTTTTCATAACAGCTGATAATCAACACATATTTCAAAATACCAGAACCACAGCAACGTTCATTCAGTGACCCATTCCCACTTCTTCCATATATCACCCTTCTTAGACTTGTATGTAGAATATTATCCCACTGACCCTGTTTTCAAGGCCAAGCCTTTAAAATATGAACATTCAGTACAACGGTTCTCTTTGTTTAAAAACATGCTTTGGATAGCAGCTAGATTTTAGTGTGCTGAAAGCACCAACTCCCAGAGCAAACATTACTGTTATTTTATTCCCCTGGTACTCCTGCATATTTGTATAAATATTTGCTGGTTGCCTTTTCTGAGACTGTAGGAACTTTGGAACAAGAATTGCATCATGGCAGTTTGTCTTGTGACAAGCCAGACTAGGTACTACAATAATACCAGTATTTCGTAGTAATTGCGGTCATGGGATATTCCTATGCATACAAGTTCTTTTTTTTTTCCTGGTGTGTACTTTTACTATAAATGAAATGAAAATAAAAATCAAAGCTGGGGAAAACAAAAAAAAAGAATAGACTAAACACTGAAGAGTTTCACCATCCTGAATTGGGACTAAAAAACTAACATGAGTCACACAAAAGCAGTCACAGCAATAATCTCAAGATTAGGAACAGTGTTTTCATACTAAAATCTTAAATTATTTTTCCAATATTACTTAAAAAAAATCAAGATCTAATTTGGCTTTAATTAAAAAAAGTCTAAAATTTTTAAAGTGTTGTATATATTTTTCTAGAATCTTTCGAAGTTATGCTTTCCAATTAATGATTTCTGTTTCGACCACTGGGGGTTTTCAAGAAAATTGTTATAATAATAACTTCTAAAACAGCTCAAGTAAAAATTATTTTTCAAAACTTGCTTTTGTCTTCCTGACAGCATGCTCCATGTGGAAGTAGGAACTCTTTAAAATTAGCAGAAGGTGTATGTGGAGGAGGTGGGAAGTTTGTAAGAGTGCTCCAAATGCCAGATCTATCATCTGTATTATTAATATGCCAGATCTGGTGCATATGAAGATGAAGGTATGAATTTGAGGGTGTTTCTGTGCCATGAATACCTCTCATGATGTATGATTCCTGAGGCTGGTGTTGAAAATGTGATAGGTGTCCATTTAAGACAGAAGCAATGTCCTAAGTAAGGAGTGAAATGGGATCCTGCACCGTGACAGCCCCATGCAGAGGAGGGAACGAAGCATCGATTTACTACATTTTTAATGAGTAGCAGTGTGAAGTTAGTTAAAAATAAAAATGGCAAGGAGAAGAGCACAGCTTTAATGAAGAGATAGAGAATGGATCAGCCCAGAAAGCTCCAAGGCCAAGCTAGCTGTAGGAGACAGGGCTGCCTCTCTTGGCTTCTTCTAAATAAAGGTCCACTCTGGCCATGCAGAACAGCTGAGTTGGAGCCTGGGCTTCTGTGAAAAAGATACCTGCCCAAGAAATCCTAAAAGCTAGGAAAAAATACTGATGCAAGATATAAATGTAAAGGGTTGGGGGTTTTTTTTGTTCATTTGTTTATAACTTTGTTTCCAAGTTTTATAATCTGAGAATTACTGCATGATTTGTATGTTACTCTCCAAAGTGTTGCAGATAAGCACAACTGCCTGCAAAGTTGTAGTAAATTTGAGTATTTAGCTTCCGTTTCCCAGTGCAATGAAGTACTCAGCTTGGGGATTGGTGACTGTATCAGGACAAAGAGGGAAAGCCTCAATTAATGTACTTGCACTAATATTCCTCCAGCAGCAGGCAGAAGGCTGAAACATACTCTGTATTTTTGGGCATCTGCATATCATGACTATCTCAGTGGCTCTTCTTCTTTGATCTACACCTTAAGATCTCATGAAAATGTACGAGAAAAAACTTGTATTGCCATCATCCCTAGGATCAGTTAATAGCATTCGTTGCTAGTTGCCCAGATAAATGCCTAAGAAGAGCTGAAGGATGTGGCGGCAGTTGAGGAAATTGCAACATCTCAGTGAACTGGATAAATGAACCTTAGGTAATATTTTATGTGTCACCTCTGTTCCTGCGCAGGCCTCTCAACTTCTACTTGATGCCCTGTAACTGGGCCCTCACCATACCACAATTACCTGAGCAAAAAACTGGTGGGAATGATTTACTCATTTGTGGTTACTCATCTACCCCAAAAGGCCCTTTGTGTGCATTTTCTTTTCTGAATGCCATGAGGCAAAAGCAGAGCTTATCAATCACTTCACTAGGAACACCACCATACTCCAAAATGCATATTAATTATCACAAACCTATCATGCGTGCACACACACTCCTCTACCTCACCTATTCAGAAAACTCGTGTACTGGCATTTCTTGCATTTTCCCCTCTAGCTTTGTTTGCATCTTCCGAGATTTACATTCCTTCTTTAGCCCATGCAAAGGAAGAGATATTCCTGGCATCTATGTGTGCATTACCATGGTTACCTAGTTCATCTGCAGCAAAATGGGTTGGTCCATGACCTGACATTGCTCCAAGAGCTCCCTTGTCCACTGCTTTTCCACAGCTGTTTTCTCAGAAAATCTGAATGCAAGCAATCCGAATGCAACAGTGGGGCACCCAACACAAACTCTCCCAAAGTCTTCAACACATTTTTTGCCCGTATAGTTTGTCTCTGAGCACATTTTTTGGCAAGCCCAGTCCTTGGTTTTCAAGCAATTTTTCCAGCAAGCCATCATCAATAGCATACCTGCAGATACTACGCACTGCATTTTATTTAAGGACACAGTATTACACTTGAAAATTGAGCCTCAAAAGCATGCTTACAAGAGCACCTGTGACTGCACAACAACCTGGGTCTGTCAGGGATGAGATGAGGTTCAGAGCACATGAAGTCTTAGACGAGGGTCTCACCTGGGTGAAGGGAACAACCAGCTTCCTCGCACAAAAGCGCTTTGGGTTTCACTAGTATCACAAATTTTGCAGTACAAGCTGAATAACCTGTCATCTACTGAGATACTAGCAAGCCAGGCATCAAACCTAGATAAGCTCTCAATATCAAATGAGTTATAAACAACGAAATATTGATAAAATAGAATGAAGACAGAATTCAATCCAGGCAGAAAGCATAAGTAGTTCCACAATTGGCTCAAATTTTCACTGAAACAAAACTTACCAACTTTGGGTTTTTAAACTACATCATTGTCACAAGTTTTTTTCCAGGCAAAATTTGTAATAAAATAAATACATCAACTGTTATGAAGAATGCTCAAGAAAGTCCAAAGGAGGGCCACGAAGATGATCAGAGGGCTCAAGCACCTCTCCTATGAAAATGGGCTGAGAGAGGTGGGCTTGTTCAGCCTGGGGAAGAGGAGGCTCAGGGGAGACCTTATAGCAACCTTCCAGTACCTAAAGGGGGCCTAATAAGAAGGGACTTTCTATAAAGGCATGTAAGGGATAAGACAAGGGAGAATGGATTCAAGATGACATAGGGTTGATTTAGATGAGATTTAGGAAAAAATTCTTCACTGTGAGGGTGGTGATGCACTGGCACGGGTTGCCCAGAGAAGCTGTGGCTGCCCCATCTCTGGCAGTGTTCAAAGTCAGGCTGGATGGGGCTTTGAGCAACCTGGTCTAGTGGAAGATGTCCCTTCCCATGGCAAGGGGGTTGTAATTAGATGATCTTTAAGGTCCCTTCCAACCCAAACCATTCTATGATTTTATGATCTATTCCCATAATTTATGTCTCTAATATTCATACCAAATTTGACCTATTTAAATAAACTTAAAGCAATGAGATAATCCCTGGAAATGGTACACTGAATATGTGTACCACACAATGTCAAGGCAAACACAGATGTATCCTACAGTGATTCTGAAAACACAAATATCAATGAATCTCTGCGAGGAAAGCAAAAGCTGGCAAAATTCAAAATGGCTTTGTAGTCATATAATTACGTAAAATAAAGTTGTGAAGTTCTCCAGACTTGATTTAACATGGCTGAAACAGAGTGGGTAATTTGTTTGCATCTCAATAGCAAAAAGGATCAGTCAAATGAAAAATCTACACAAAAATGACCGACTTGTACACTTACCTTTTCCATTTATTGTTAATGCTGATGCAATTGTGGCTGTTACTGGCACTGGCAATTGTGGCACTAATGGATGTATCCTTGGTCGGCTCCCCATCCTAGCACGCTCTGCACCAGGTCCTAATAAAGCTCCCACTGGTTTTTCTGCTGCTACTTCTGGTGCTACAGAGTCTTCTTGATCCTGCTCTATATGGTCCATTTTATCCGGGCTTTCGTTCTGGAAGCCATCAACTGTTGTCCGGCTCTTAATTGGACTTTTGGGCACTAAGATTTTAATACCTGATTTTGCGAGGTCCATATTTTTCCTTCCAGAAAGAGATGGTGAACTGTTTTTCCGGAACTTCTGGGTGGCAGAAAAGAGTTGATTATTTTTTGACTCATGGTCTTTACCCATAACTAAAGATTTAGTAGATGTCTTTGAAAAAGAACTATTGGTAGATCTAGAGATTTGTTTTCTGGCATTATTTGGAGAGGTCCTATTTGTCCTGGTTAATGTGCTTTCTTTCTGCTTTTCATTGTGGCGTCTGTTAAATTCATGTATATATTCCTCACAATTAACAAGGTGCTGCTCTGGCTCCCAAGTATCATCTTCACTGTCGTATCCTTTCCATCGCACCAAATACTCTGTTTTTCCCTTCTTGTTTTTCCTTTTGTCAACAATTCTCTCTACCTGTTAAAAAGGAAAATTAAACATTAGACATGGGCAGATTTAAGTAACTTGCATGTAAATAATTTGTTAAGTGTAGATAGATTTAAAGATACTCTTGTAGTTCTGTAATTCTGTATTGGAGCTCTATAGCTTACAGTCTTTCACTGCTGACTGAAAATTCCTCTCCTTAAACTTCTGATTGTTACTTCCATCTCATAAAAGATGTTCTAAACCACCAAAATTGTTCTTCACTAAGTATTTTGCATGTAGAAGAATCTGAATACGAGAAATTACAGTTGACAAGCAGCACTGGCCCCAGCAAAGTTTTGACACCAACTTCGATGTGGATAGGATTTCCCTCTCTGAATATAGAGCTCATGTTTAAATATGCTGTATAAACACAGTGTGTTTACCTTACAAAACTTATCAGTTTGATATTGTCAGAATAATTTGCTTGCTTAGCGTAAGGCATATGAGAGTATCTCTTACTTACAATAAGCTATCCTTCTGCTACCAGGGACAATACAGTACAGCACAGCACAGAAACTGAGACAAATATTTTTCTAGAGGCTGTTCTTCTCATGAAAACAGAGAACTTGTTTTGGCCAGTCTTTGATACACATACTTCAACAAATTACCATGCCTCACTTATCTGCAAATAGAGATGATATTTATGTCACAAATATTAAGCATGCACATGCTACAACTGCATGTGGGACCCACAGGCTAGAGGAATTCAGACACCAGGAAGCAAAGCCCACAGGGCAGACAGCAGCAGCTGCAGGGACAGAGGCTCATGCCTTGTCCCAAAACTCATGCCAGTCATGCTACTCCTGCAGAAAGGGAACTCTTTTACAGAAAAAGAGATATAAGTTCAAAGCTAGTTTTAATATTTCCCCTTCTTATTTAATTTCTCCTACTCAGACTGATCCTTCTGGTAAATCCTCCAGCCTATTTAATTTCAGTTAAGGGACCAATACAGCTTTCTTCCCCATCTCCATCTTCCTTCTGGTTATTAAAAAAGCAAGGAGAAGGGATGGGACTATCATTCATTTCACTTATAAATTTAACTCCTAGCCCCTCATCAACAAAGTCCACGCATGTAAGCCAAGACCACACATACCTAGGACCACCTCTGAAGATCAGTAACATTTACTGGAATGGCATTGTCCAAATGGAGCGTCTACAGAAAGGTTTGGAAGGGTGGAAAATACGTATGTAGATGTATACCATATACATATATATGGTATACACATATGGAGTATGATTCATTACCAAATCATATGATTGTTGACAGCAAATTCTCTTAAGAGTATCCCTTAGTCTTGTATGTGGCACATTATCATAATGTACTGCCTGGTTTTCTACAGTGAGGTTAAATGATTACTATTACATTACTGCTGAGATTATAATACTTACACATCCTACAATTCATGTGATACCCTGCAGATGTACTACGCTGTCCTGTCATTAGGATGTTGCACAGCTCTGTTTGAATAGGTCTTAAAAAAAATCAAACAAAAGAGCAACACACAAAGAAAATCAAACACAAACTAGCTCCACCTTCACCTTGTTACTCAGTTGTACAATTCAATACATTTTACATGTATTATAATACAATATAAACAGTCCAAATATTATTTAAAATGTTAAAATATGTGAAAAAACATTTTTGTTCTGGTTATTTTACTTTTTAGTAAAGTCACTGGACTTAAAAAACCATGCAGCTAGAAAAATGGAGCTATTGTTTTTCCATGAAATGTTATTTAAGAGCACCTTAACAAAAATGCTACCCCTAATAATAAAGTGATTATGGAGAAATATACATTCATTTTTTAGTAGAGACTGAGTAAAAAGACCTTCAAGTATTAAGCTAGAAATATTAAATTAAAACTTACAAACCAACCAACGAATCAAACTTGATATATTGTCAAAAAGCACCCAAAACCAAAACCAGTTACTACTATAGTCTTGGTTATCCTCTCTCAACTGTCTAAAACAGATTTTAAAACCATGATTCTCAGAGAAAGATCTCTACCACTAGGAAGGTAGTTTTATTTTCTAGCAGGAAATCTTTGTAAGAAACAGCATTGATTACTAGGCACAAAGTTCTACTAATGTCTTTCAATACTGAAAGGCCACCTATAAAGGACATGCCCTTTGCAAGCACAAAGCCATCCCTCTCATCCAAAAAACCACCTACCTTGCAGAGGTAACAGATGAACTCTAGAACGGGAGATGCAGAAATCCATTCTCAACCCCACGATTTATAGAGCAAACAGAAATGCATAAAGAAAACTATTATATTTAGCTGTATTGTTCAAACCTGCAACAAAACCTACTTTGACATTGCTTTATTTGATTAAAAGGAGGTATTTTTCCTAACCCATTAATTCTTCTTGAAGACAACTTCTTTCTATTTTATTTACAACACAAAAATTACAGCAATTAACCTGTGATACACAGTTTATCCTGTGGCTTCAGAGCTTTAGTGAGGGACTTTTTGGATTGCCTCAGCTCTATTAGTCTAACTCCCCCAGGACCACTTGAAAAACTGCTTAGGAATATTCTGCCTCAATACTTTGGTGATGATGACAGCTACGTAAGTGTTTCTCATCCAGAGCTGGGAAGAGGGAACTGGAATGCTCCCATGATGTACACAGGGTTTTAGTGTAGAACAGGAATATCCATCCTGAGCTAGTGGCTTATTTAAACTCTTTCACTGCAAAAATAGTGACTACATGTTTGTACTTCTCTTTTTCTACTGAAAAAAAGAAAGCTTTTCCAAGTCTTCCACATCTACTTTGGTGTACACTGGTGTGACATAACGTGAAATACAATGCAAAATGCCTCAAAATCTTATGTTAGAAGATACTAACAAATTACATCCAAATATTAAAATAAAGGAAAAAAATGGGGGGGGGGGGGAATCTGAGTGGGGAAAAAGGTCTACATTTCTATTTCCTGACACACCAGTTACAGTGTGGTTTGATAATACAGTTAACCTGTTGGAACACCTACATAACATCTGCATGGGTAGTATTGCTTTTCCCCTGTTGTTACCTTGCTGTTACCTTGGAGCTGAGCAGGTGCTTTTCTGGTTTTATGCCAAGATAGTCTGGAGCTAAAAACTGGCAGAGTGCCCTTAAGCACCAGGGGAAGAGCAAGACCACATCCTTTGCCATAATCATGGCAGAAATGCTAGTAACAACCAGTTCATCTAAACTACCATTTCTACAGTGTCCAATGCCTTGTGCCACAGGGTAGTATTTCTTTTTAGCAATTAAAAGATTCTGTACTGCCAGGATTTGCCACTAATGGTTACTTTCCAAGTGCTGCAGTAGAATCAAAATAGAATGGAAAATTATATAAAAAGAAAAGATAAAACAAGTATGAGGGAAAGTTATCAGCCAAACTATATGGGTGGCAAAAGATAACATCTCCCAGTTTATTTTAGCATGCTAAGTTATCACTTTCCCCACATGGAGTAGTGATCAATAACACACAAAACCTCAGCCAACAGAAAAACTGACAGAAAAACAACACACTGCTCAGAAATAAAATCCAGCAGTGGAGTGCCCAAATTATAATCCCACATAGCATAATTACATCTGAGATTTCCTGTCTGTAAAACAGTAAATTTCCCTTCCATGAATGTGGTTAGAACTGGTTCGCATTTGCTTTCTCTCCCTGAGGAAGCAGATACTTTGATTTTAATTGCTTTTATTAACAAAATATACCACTTACATTTTTTCAAAAAACAGACCAGAACAAGGTAAGGTTACAGGCCAAAGTGCTGTTTGGCTACAGCTACACTACACCAGGTGAGAATGGCAGGACTGCAACTGCTCCTCCTTGCCCTGTACTCAGAGACAACAGCTCCTCCCTATCTGTCAGCACAACTTCTTGTGTAATTATTCCCTAATGTAGTTCTGTCAAAGTGACCCGGTTTAGATATTAAGAATACCTGAGCTAATGTAGGCATCCTGAAATAACTGGTTTGGAGAGCAGCCGCGTATGCAGTATTTTCTGACATCTAAGAGCACTGCAACTTTCAGCAGAGGACAACAAACACCTATGGGCAGGACAGGCACAGTGGCCACTTCATTATGCTGTGGTCAGAAAAAGGACATGCAATCTTAATTCAAAGTGGAAGATCTTTAGTTCAGGTCAATAAAAGTAAGTGTGAAATTCAAAAGGAAGTTCTCAGTCTAAAGCACTGTAATTTGGGCATATTTGTAAGCTGTATAAAGGTATATTCTCTGTGTGTAAAGGTATATGTGCGTGTTATATATATATATAAAGATCATACTTTAAGAGAAGATTCCATGAGATTCAACTAAAAGTACAGTTGCTGGGGGAGGGCAACAAAAAACAGAATGAGCAAAATAAACATACATGTAGGCATGTAAATATTCAATGAGCACTGGTTTATTCCAAATCCATTTTCTATTCATATCATGTTCCTATCTGTCCTCACATTCATCTCAGGCTAAATTAATTTAATAATAAGTTAACAGAATAGCATCTATTTGCCTTCGTACTCTGTCTGTTATCTTTAAATACAGAAGAAAGTCTCCAACTAACATAACAAGGCTATGTTTATATTAGTGCTTTGGTTCAGAGCAATAGCACAATTTAGAAGCAAATCCTTCTCCTCTCCACGCTATTTCCACTTACTGTGCAACGGTTTTGTTCACAGACCAGGCTTTGTGTACGTGATGGGGATTCTTTATGGAGAAACATAAACTGGAAATGGAAATCTACCAATGCAATGGTGTTATCTGTCATGCTTCAAGCAAATAACAGCTCTGCACAGTTTCAACACACATTGTAGCATGGATATTTGATCTTGAGAGGCTCCACTAAATCTAGGCCAAAATAGAAGTGCCACACAGCAGAATATGTAGAGGTGGGGTCACAGCACCGACTGTTATATCCAGCTGATTTTCTCCAATTGAGACAAATTACTGCTGTAGACTTTCCCCAGTTCAGAGACTGAACCTAGAATAAATGCAAGTCTTACACACGTGTGTACTAGATGTCAACAGTCACACTTAGTTAAAATGGAAACTGTTCCATACACAAATGGGATCTAAATGATCATCCATAACAAATCATCAATGTTTATGAATATGTCCTCTATTTATTAAAATCTTTCAGAGGTCAATGATAAACAGCATTCAAATGCTTCTTACTATAAATAAAATAAATGCATTCAGCATTAAAAAGTGCAACTGATCTATAGCAGCATACAACACATGAAAACAGTTTTGCTTAAAGAAAAAGGAGAAAGTAGTTTTGGGAAGACAGTTATTCAAAAGAAATTTGATGGCAGTGTCAAAACACACCTGAATGTCTGCAGAACGCGCACTAAAATCTTCAATTTATACATTCTATTAGAAAATACATCATGTACTAATAGTATGACTTAACTGAGTTTTGTGCATTGCTCACAGCAGTTAGCACCAGCAGGTAAAATCTAAAAACAACACACATATGTTCAGAATACCAAACCCATAGTATTGTATGGTTTAAGTTCAAATAACATCACTAAAAATTACACTAGGATACCATATACATCCTGGTATTCACCTTTACTATAACTTCCAATATTTTACTCCTTTCATGTTAGCCTGGGAGTGTACGTGTAATCCTGCAGGCACATGCTTCTGGAGCTGACTGATTTGATTATCAGGACAGAATGATTGGATTAACAGTCGATGAACTGTTGTAAACTGAGCCACTGCATCCTTATGGTGCAATTGGCCACAGTGTCTATATGGTGCAGGACTCTGGCTATGGTGATGACTGTAGTACATATATATTGTTCTGGAAACCAGAGACATACAAAATAAGTACGGGTCAGATATGGGCAGATTATTGCCCTTCTGTTAAACCAGGTACAGCAAACAAAGCTTTTGTGTTTATTTTGTGACAGCTTTGGGATGAAGGATGATACCTGGTCTGGCCTAAGGCCTGCCAATACAGAGTTCACCCACTCGACTGTCTTCTGGCAATTGGGACCAGCAGTAGAAGTTCATACAGGACCATCACCTTGCAACCTGGAGCCACTCCTAACCTGCTTTGAGGAGGCAGTGTGTGCAGTGAAGCTGGAACACACTCATGCCCATGAACAGGAGTCACATAAAGCACTAATAAACTTTCGGTGGTCCTTCATGTCAGTGCAATATAGAGAACTGTATATCTCAACCTTCGTTCCAAAAAGTAAATAACTGTGCTAAAATAAATATTAAGATTCATATTTTCCCCAAGCTTTACTTCAGTCAAAGAATGTCCATTCTTCTAGGATTCCTGGACACAAGTCATGCAAGAGCTAACTTTGTAGCTATCCACAACACTCAATTACTGTACTGGCCTGCAGATCATAACTAAAGTTTTAATTCACACTCTGTATAAATTTCTAATCAAATTGCCTATAAAAACACAATTGTTTCAGTCAAGCTTGTAATTTATCAACAACTTTATGACTTACATCCTTCCAAAGTTTTATCAAAGACAATAGACAAAATAATTACTACATTCTCATCAACGAACCAGTGGTTCCAGGGAATCAGCTGTGGTGTGTGCCATGCCTGGCTGCACAGCCACCTCCTGAAAAGGCACTTTTGGAAGTTCTATGCCTCGTGCTTACATTCGACAAACTGAGCATCACTGTACCTACAACTCCTTTATGATCTACTGAAAAACACAGTTCACAATCAGGAAAAAAGGCCTTAGTAAGAAGCCTTTACCATAAAGGACACAAGGGAAATGGGTGAGGAGGGAAGGCCTGTGGCACAATCATTTTGCCTTAGAGAATGAACTCACTGGAGAAACATTTTGCTGAGATTTACTTCCTCACAAGCCACCACTGATGATTGATGCTAAAATGACAGCATCACAAATCTTTTCAGATACAATTTACATTCAAATAATCAAGCAAGTTGTAGTGCAAGTTACAGCCTACCACAGAATTTAACTGCTTTAATTACAGTTATCTAGCTATTGCAAAAATGGTTAGAAAAATCTTATTCTCATCAACTCACTGTTCATAACTGTTCTAACCTTTTATTTACAAATAGATAAAATAGACTTACACATTTTCTTAGACTTACACATACTGGGCACAAAAGCAGACTGAAAATACATGAGAAGCTGTTAATATCTGTACAAATACTGAATACAAACAAACACCTGCAACACTGGATTCTTACCAAACATGCACAGTTTGAAGTAAGAACAAGTAGCGTCAAATAGGCTTATCTTCTAAAACGGAAACGGCCCTAATCAGAAGAAACTATTAAAAATTATTAGCATTTGATTCAAGATAATACATTTTGGGTAGTCAAAGCGATTACATAGGTATTACTGTGTTATTAAGTTATTAAAAATTTTCTCATTGCTTGTTATTAGAAGATCTTAGCATCATCCATACATAGAATTCCAAAGGAAATGCTTCCCATCTTCAATTCATTTGTAAAAGCTATATCCCAGGAAGCTAATCCTGGGTTGTTTGGGGTTTTTTTGCCCTTGAGGTATATATTCTGCCTGCAGTTGAATTCGGTTGCTGGTATCTCTCCACAGCAGTCATGAGAAGTGCAGGTCTTGAACATGGCACAACCAACATTATACCAAAATAAAAAATATAGAAAACTATAATGTATATATATTATTGCCAACTGGCAATATTAAAGACAAAATTATCACCCAAAGTTGATCATGTTTTGGGATGTGATAATTCAGGAAAATGTAGTAATAAATTAAAGCTACCTCACAGTAAGAACTTCAACAGCTTGATTACTATTTATTTAAAAGTATAAGACCAATAGAAACATTGTCACTTTATCCTTCAGCTAGAATAATACAGAGTAGCAGACAAAGAATTTGTCAACATTAAGCATCAAGATTAGAGACTTTTGCTTTCAAAGCAGGAGAAACTAAACCTTGAACCTTGAAAAGTGCTCAAGTACAGACTCTATAAAAGACAAGTGACTGATAAAGATTCAAAATATTTTATCTAAAAAGAGTGTTTTAAGGATACAGTAGATCACAGCAAAACTGCACTCCAAAAACGTTAGAGAACACTTTGTCACAGCTAAGCAAACTTCAGAAATGGGAACTGTAACAAGAAAGAGGAACGGAAAAAAAAAAAAAAAAAAGAAAAATCACAGGACAGTTGAAGAGTGAACTTGGTATGTTGTACTTAATTTATCATATTTCACTTAATTCTACAACAACACTTTTATCTACCAACACCAAACAAGGCTTTTTAGCTGCCTACTGTTTGTAGAAGGGACAGTGGCATGAGTCTGCTACTGTAGGTCACTTGACCAAACCTCAGTAGGAAGGGACATGTACCTCACAGAAGCTCTTAGAAGCGTATTCAGTAGCAGTCTCTTCTTCCTTTTTGCTCTTAGAGGTCCTGAAGTGCTTGTCCTAGATAAAGATAGTAGCAACAGCTTTCTTGGGAATTACTGCATACAAGATGGCACAATATGCACTTACAGCCTCCTACCAGGCTCCTCTCACCCTGGCACCAGAAGCTTATTTCAGCAAGACATAATTCAGGCTTCTAGATAAAAGACCATAACTTCATTTTTGTTTTCAAATACAGAAAAACACACTAAATTGTTCCAGATAACAGTAAAAACCAACATTATTTACTGGGTCTTTCTGTACTCCTTACCTCAACTCCGCCACCTTCTAAAACGTGCTGTATATGAGCACAGGTCCCCAGTCACTCTGCCTGCAATATGACTTCTCTCAATACTTGATCTAATCCCATCTAGAAAAGCCGGTGATATGGAAATTTCCCCTAATTAATCAACCTCAGTGCTGCACAGCTGCCTCTTAGCTCTGATATTAAGTTTCTCTATGGGATTTATTAGTAGATGAATTATTTTTGCAGTTGGTAAAAGGCATTTCTCCGGTTTAGGTCTTAAGTCCCTCTGCCTCCCCAGCTTTTAGTCTGAACCTAAACTCTTGTTCCTTATTTAATACCACTGCAGCTCCATGACTCCACTCTCTCATTTTCTTTTGAAACCAGGCTGTGTGGTACCAATAATAAAGCCATGTGATCATTGGTAACTCTGCTTGGCAAAGATTCTTCCAGCTTGCAAGACTTTGAAGTTTATTCATAAAAACAGGGAAGTTTTATAATGTCCTTCCAGTGTGTACATTCGACAAAATGAACAACAACAAAATCAGAGTACGTTCAAATAAGTCCATGATCTTTGGCACACAATTAAGTTCTTACTAAGCCTGCACATGGCACATTAGAAGTACAAATTTTGCAATAAGGTGTTCAAATGACTTTCGTATTTCACCCATGTTTGTAACTTTCGGAGATTCCTAAACCTCACCCTTTCATCCTTCAAACACGCCAATTGGAAATAAAACTAGCCTACATTTCATCACTTTTTAACCTCCAACTGGCATAATTCGAATGACAATGTATTTCCAATAATTATGATTTTGCCAAATTATATCTAATGCTTTAGGCATGATACACACCTTATAACATCACTCGTCATTCATCCTAAGACATTACATTGATATTAGAAGTCCTGAATTAAAAGGACTGATGCCTACAAGATCGTCTTCTATTGTCTTTTGAAGATATGCACTGTCTTAAGCTCAATTATTCACTGATCCCAGCCAGCACCCATTCCTATGTGCATACACTAGATATTAAAAGTAACATACACTAGATATTAATGTAATTACCTTGATGCTGGTTCATAAAACATGTTGTTCCATCTCAAAATCCCTTATGCTTTGTCAATGCCAACAAATTAGCATGAAAAGCAAAGTGGTTTAGGTTTGGAAAATGGCTGCTTCATTAACAGCAGTTAAACTCATTTTCCAATAATTCAGATTTTTTTGAAAAGCTGGGTAGCCACAACTTCTCTATTACATAGTTAACAATAATTTCTGAGGTAATACAGAGATAAAAACTTCCTGC
Organism: Nestor notabilis; assembly: GCF_000696875.1. NCBI lineage: Eukaryota > Metazoa > Chordata > Aves > Psittaciformes > Psittacidae > Nestor > Nestor notabilis. Next base: position 38,102 of record NW_009915899.1, on the reverse strand, counting down.
AGAAGAATCTCTATTCTCTGTCCTCTGGAATGAACTAAGATAAGGAAATATACACAGTTTCCAGAATTGGGTAATAAAAAAAAAATGTTATTTGATACTCAAAACACTTCTTGCCCATTATTTTTGTCCAGAAAACATTGTCTTAGAATTGGCTGTGGCATGAAGTAGCCACTGAACTCTTAATAAAACACTCAAAAACTGTGCCCGTTAAGGTCATAACACAGACATTAAAGAAACCTAAACTATTTGTTCTGTAGTTTTTGCCAAAGCTCTTCAAAGCATGTGGAAAGCCAGAGCTTCTCCCTAAAAAGAACCATGGCTGAAATCTTCATATAGGCAGAAATGATACGCACTGCAACTTGCTAAAGTCCATGCTCAAGAACAAAGGAACCAAGCACAAATTTCCTTCTCTACTTGCACTCAAGTCTTTCCCTCTGCAGAGATGTCATATAAAATAATCTGTCAACTTTCTATTATAACTACAGAAACATTTTAAGTAAACTACCACGTGCTGTTTTGCAGAGGAAGCACGTATTTTTTCTGTATTTTCCACTAGATGTGAATATTGTATCGGCTTTTGGTGCATCCCCACCCTCCTGCTGTACTCACTTCTAAGATAGGTAACTCTATTTAAAAGAGTGGTTCTTGGGAGAAGGGGGAAAGAAAAAACACCCCAAAACTCTCATGCCATCTCCTTCAGTTTCGGTTGCTCCTACATTTGTCCCTGTCTGTATCTGATATGATTTGCAGTTCTTTTCCTAATCCCACATCATAGTTTGCTCTCCAAATAATGCCTTGAGGACTTTATACTATAACGGTGTTATTAAACTCTTACTAATTTCTTTAGTTTCAATACTGAAGTAATTTGTAAAGTACCTTGCAAAATAACAGTTTTTATTTTTAAAAACAATTAAAATAATCGTGTTGACTTTAATCTATGCAGCTGTTTGTGGTACAGTCACTGTTCACAAACAGGTTTTTTATTATATATAAGTATTGTAAGTTTGCTCCAAACCTTTCTTTTTGCTCCAGTTATGCGTACAATTTCACTGATGGATCACAAGTTGTTATTTCTATACTGTATAGCCTGTAGAGAATAAGACTGTCTCTTTTTATGAAATAGACAAATTCATTAATGGGTGTGCAGAGAAGACTTAAGCATGTAATAAACACCCTGGCATCTATTTTCCCCTTCACTATGTCTTTCATAGTCAAAGTCAGTTTAAACATGTGGTTTTTTACTGAAGAGCTGTTTCTGATATGTAACATCTTAGCATTATTACCCTTTCTCCATAATAAAAAAAAAAAATTGATATCCAAACCAATGCCACCAAAAAAAGTAAAAATTCACATAAAATTAGCTTCGCATTGCAACACAAACGTTACTTACAGATTGCCTGCTCTGAGAAACGGTCATTGCAGGCCAGTGTCAACAGTGGGGAGTTACCCTTCCAAAATAGCTACTGCCTCACAAAACATCTTTCCCGCACAAGTAATGCCAGTCTGTTTCTTTGCACAAAGTCCTCCTCAAAATCTGGGAATGTGCAGGCAAGGTCTAGCATGTTGGTCTTCCAAATGTCTAGCCTTGGTAATCCCTGTTTACACAAAATAGAAACAATGCACTTAAATGCAAGTTGGCAGATTCCAGAAATATGCCATTATACTTATTTTGTCATAGCACAGTTAGAATAACATTGAAATATAGAAGCATATTTCACTTTCAAATTTGACTGGAAGTGCAGGTGAGATCTCCTTTCTCTCTACACGTTTGACTTTACATATAGCATTATTACTAGCATATCTATACTGCATCTAACAAATTCATGCTGCAAATTCTTTGCTAAGAGTCCATCTGTTTCTAGAAATAGTCATATATTTTGAAAATCTTTTGAATTCAGGATCTTCTTTAAAAATAGATAATTTCCTC